>NC_057760.1:196495-205971 GCF_004010195.1 Chiloscyllium plagiosum | reverse complement strand
GTGAGGGATTGCAGGGAGACGAGCCGCCGAGCTCCAGCCCCTGGATCCGCTCCGTGTCCCGGAGGAGAATCGAGCCGCCGCCGCCGCCATCAATCCCCGAGACAGAGAGTCACAGGTAAGTGAATAAAAACACACACAACCCCCTCCTCCCCCATCTCTCACACACACTTATAGAGAGACAGACAATGGCGGAGATTGTGTGAGAGAGAGAGAGAGAAGCGCGCGAATACCCATGAAGACTGAGAGATGGGGGGGGGGGACATTTAAAAATAACACAAAGGTGGGGAAAGGACGAAAATAAAAGAGGGGACAACAGGAAACCCGACAAAGAGAGAGAGAGAGAGAGAGTGGCGCCTTTTCCGGGGGAAGTCGATGAATTTCTTCTAAAGTCGACTTCCACATCCGGTGGAGAAACCTGGAATTAAAAACTTCATCCGTTTTTTTTTATATCTCCCCCCTCCTCTTCCTCCCCTCTTCCTTCCTTCCTTCCTCTCTCTCTCTCCTTTCTCCTTCCCTTCCTCTCCGGCTCCCCAATCTTTTACCTCGAGGCGGACGGTTTAACTTCGGTCTTTTGTTGTTTTGGCGAAAATAGAAAAGGAGGGAGGGGGGTGGGGAAAAGGGAAAAAAAAAATGAAGGCCCGGGCCGAGAGGGGAGGAGGAAAGAGGTGGGGGGGAAGGGTGGGGGGGGGGGGTTGGGTTATAAAAGAGAAAGGGGGAGGGTTTTTGGGTTTGAAGCGGACGACGTCTTTTTTCTTTACCTTTTTATCTCAACAAACCGCCCCCCCCTCCCTCCCCGCACCCGGCGGCGGTCGTCGTCGTCTTCGTCCTCCTCCCTCCAACATATAACGCCGGCCGTCGTTTTCCTGAGGAGAATCGACCCTCTTTTGCCGTCAGGGAGTTGGAAAAATATCGCGTCGGGGGGGGAAAAGAAATATTTTCTGAGTTTGTTTTGTCAATTTTTTTTTAAAAAAAAGGTGGGCCAACAAAATGGCGGCCGCCTCTTCTCCGGAAGTGGAAGGTCTCCCGGCCGGGCGGGCGGAAGGATACTCTCTCTCCCCCCCACCCCCCGCTCCTTCAAACGGGATGACGGCCCCGGTACGATATGACCTCTCGGTTTCTCACCCCCTCCCCTTCTCTCGGGTCTCTCTCTCTCTCTCTGGTCGCCCGGCGCGTTGAGGGAGCCGCACTAATTCTTTTCCCCGCGGAGGGTGACGCGCGCGGGAGGCGATGAGCGACGCGGTTTCGGGCTGAGGGCGGAAGTAGTCCCGGGCACGTGTTTGGTTTGGCGCGCTTTTTTTTCCATGAAGCCAACTCTGTTTCCCGCCATCAACTGTATTGCAAAGAGCATTAGGGATGGTGTTTTTTTTCCCCCCTTCCCTCAATAAACATTTACTCAATCCAACACCCGCACCTCCATATCAAAACACAATGCCATAAGTTGTTGGGAATTAAACTTTTTAAATAAAATGTCTTGTAGACCTGGGAGATCAGAGGTTGACAGTTTTATTTTTGGCTCCTTTCTGAGGCAATACATTTTTAAAATGGGGGAACTTGACAGGGAGGGGTTGTTTTCACCTTGTGGGGGAAGTCTAGTAACAGGGCAAAGTCTCAAGTGGGACAATAAGTCTCCTTGAGACAATAAGGAATCAAAAGATTTACAAGGATGCTGCCAGGGTTGGTGGATTTGAGCTATAGGGAGAGGCTGAATAGGCTAGGGTGTTTTCCCTGGAGTGTCAGAGGCTGAGGGGTGACCTTAGAGGTTTACAAAATTATGATGGATAGGGTAAATAGGCAAAGTATTTTCCCTGGGGTCAGGGAGTCCAGAACTAGAGGGCATAGGTTTAGGGTGAGAGGGGAAAGATATAAAAGAGACTTAAGGGGCAACTTTTTCCACACAGTGATATGTGTATGGAATAAGCTGCCAGAGGGTGTGGTGGAGGCTGGTACAATTGCAACATTTAAGAGGCATTTGGATGGGTATATGAATAGGGAGGGTTTGGAGGGATGCAGGCTGGGTGCTAGCAGGTGGGACTAGATTGGGTTGGCATGGACAGATTGGACTGAAGGGTCTGTTTCAATGCTGTACATCTCTATGACTGGAGAAGGGCAATGAGCATGTAATGGCTGATATTGATGACATCCATCATGTCATTTTACTTGGTTCCCCTATTGATCAAGAATGTGACTACCTAAATCTTAAACGTATGGTCTGTGTCCTCACCCCTGATCTGTGTCAAGGACCTCAGGCTGAAGGGCCTGTTCCATACTGTAGGGAGTCTAAACACAACCAGAGAAGAAATTCCTCATCTCAGTCTTAAATTGGCACCCCTTTATCCTGAGATTATGCCCTATGAACCTAGGCTCTGCCACAAGGGGAAAACAGCCTCTCACTATTAACTCTGTCAAGTGCCTTAAGAATCCTACACATTTTAATGAGATCACCTCTCATTCTTCTAAATTCCACTGAGTAGAGTCCCAAAATGTTCAACCTTTGCTCTAAGACAATCCCTCCATACTGGGGATCAATCTAGTGAACCTTCTCAGAACAGCTTACATGAAAATATCTTTCCTTAAATAAGAGGACCAAAACTGCTCACAGTACTTAAGATAGTCTGCTAAATAATTTATACAATTGCAGCAAAACTTCCTTCCTTGTACTTCAAACCCCTCAAAATTAGGGCTAACATTTAATTAGCCCAAAATAAAATAACGAACTGCAGATGCTGAAGATTTGAAACAAAACCAGAATTTGCCGGAGAAACTCAGCAGGTCTGGTAGCACCTGTGGAGAGAAAGCAAAGTTAATGTTTCATGTCTAGTGTCCCTTCTTCAGAATCTCAATTCACCTTTAAAATTACCTGCTACATCTATGTGCTAGCTATGCACAAGTGCTACCTGAAACCTTTTGCATTACACTTTACAGCAGCTTTTCCCCATTTAGATAATACCCCCTTTCATCTTCCCTTACAAAAAGGAACTTCACATTTTCCCACATGAATCTTCATGACCACTTAGTCTATCAATTTTTTAAAAAATCTGTTCTCTCAAAGTGAGAAATCTGTAGAATTCTTTATTGCACAAGGCGGTCAAGACTCAGTAGTTAGGCATATTCATGTGAGAATTTTTTAAATAAGGGAATCAATAGTTACTGGGGAAGATAGGGAACCAGTTGACTCAGCCATTTGATCCCATTGAATGGCTCGATGGGCTAAATGGTCTGCTTCTCCTCCCACATCTTCTACAGATAAGATATTGATCCAGTTCATCTGGGTGCTACACTCCACAGATGTGCAGCCTTTTACCAAAAGATTTAGCAGAACAATTTTGGTTTATGTGGATAAATTAGGGAAGAAATTTCAGAGAAGGAGAGTTTGACAATAGGTTTGATTGAACATTCATTTGCAGTGTATAAGCTGACAGCATCCAGCTCTCATCAGCAACTACTCCTACACAGTTGCTAAAATTAATCAGATTGCTCATGCAACACTCAGAACTGGATGAGCTAAGAGTTCCTCCAGTTAAAAATCAGGATGACTAAAATCAGCATTTTTGCTCACTTCCAAATTCCACTCACCCAACTGCTCCACCCCTCGAGGAAAAAGTGAGGACTGCAGATGCTGGAGATCAGAGCTGAAAATGTGTTGCTGGAAAAGCACAGGTCAGGCAGCATCCAATGCAACAGGAGAATCGACATTTCAGGCATAAGCTTGAAGGGCTTATGCCCGAAACATCGATTCTCCTGTTCCTTGGATGCTCCACCCCTCCCCCAACAACTGAGACTAAACCCAGTGTCAGTGTTCTGGGTGACCCCAAAATTAGCTTCTGACCACATATTCACAACTGCTATCTCCATGATCATCTTCATTCTCAGCTCTTCTGCTGCCATAGTCCTCACTGCTACCCCTAGGTAGGAGTTTTCCTGAAATAACTCCAGAGGCCAATATCCCATCATGGAGTCACCTTTTGTTTATTACATAGAGGGTCTTTAACCCTGATCCAGCTCCCTCAGAGCCAGTTCTCAAGAGTGAGCAGCGCCTCTGACACTCTTGATTCCCCCCCCCAAACAATAAAGAAAACCAAACAAAATCAAAAATGTCTACCTGAAACAAGGGGAAAGAGAGAGAGAAAAAAAAAACTCCTCCTTCATAGAAAAGCCAACAGCAGCATTAACACACTAACTGTGTTTCTTTCCCCTCCAAACACAAAATGGCAAGCCCTTCACTGATCCCACTCCCTCAGCCTAAGCAGAGCCTCTGTCACTCCTGTTTGAATCTGTTGGTCAGTGCTCCCTGATTGGACCAGGTTAACAGCCCAATCAGAGAATTAATATTCTATGAAGTCCACCTGGCTGACCTCATTACAATCAGCGCAATTCGAATGCAAGGCTTCCCACATTCCACACTCTTCCAGCAAGAATTATCAACTTAATTCTCAGGAAGATATTTTGATTTATTATTGTCACGCATACCTAGGTACAGTGAAAAGTTTTGTTTTGCATGCAGTACAGATGGATCATGTCATAGAAAGTGCATAAGATTGAGGAATACAATATTACAGTTGCATAGAAGGTGCACAAGATCAACATTAAATTTGAAAGGTCCATTCAGAAGTCAAATTACAGTAGGGAAGAAGCTGTTCTTGAAACTATGTTGGTACATGTGTTTAAGCTCTTTTAATCTTCTGCCCAATGGAAGACATTGGAAGGGATTATAGCTGGGGTGGGAGAGGTCTTTGATGATGTTGGCTGCCTTTCCGAGGCAGTGAGAAGTATAGATAGAGTCAATGGATTGAAGGTTGGCTTGTGTGATGCAGTGTTCACAACTCTTTGTAGTTTCTTACAGTCCTGGGCAGCACAGCTGCCGTACCAAGGTGTGATGTATCCAGAGAGAATGCTTTCTGTGGTGCATCGATTAAAAATTGGTAATGGACATGCCATACAGTAGCGCCTCGACATACGAACGACCCCGTTCACGAACAAATCGGTTTGCGAACAGGATTGTACGTAAAAGTTTGCTTCAACGTACGTACGAAATTCAGGATACGAACGAAGGTACGAACGCAAAAAGCCCGTGGTTTCACTGTCATTGTTCTGCTTTGCTACGCGCGCTTTGACTATCCGAACAATGGGAAAATTGATTCAGTTTGCGAACTTTTCGGTTCGCGATCTGGGTCCCAGAACGGATTAAGTTTGTAGGTCGAGGAGCTACTGTATTTCCTTAGCCTCCTGAGGAAGTAAAGGCGTTGTTGTGCTTTCTTGGCTGTCACATCCACGTGGATGGACCAGGACAGATTCTTGGTGATCATCACTCCGAGGAACTTGGCGCTTTCAGCCATCTCCACCTCAGAACCATTGATGCAGACAGGGGCGTGCCCTCCATTCCGCTTCCTGGAGTCAATGACCAGCTCTTTTCGTTTGCTAGCAGATGAGACTAGATTAGGTTAGAATGGCCTGGACGAGTCTGTTTCTGTGCTGTACATCTCTATGACTGTTCAAGGCTGAAGGGTGATCTTTTAGATGTTTATAAAATCATGGGGGGGCAAGGATAGGCCGAATAGCCGAGGTCTTTTCCCCAAGGTGAGGGAACCCAAAACTAGAGGGCATCTTTCCTTTCTCACCTTAATCCTATGTAAATTAAGCTAGTCCCATTGCCAGCATTTGTCCTGTATCTCTCTAAAACCTTCCTATCCATGCACCCATCCGGATATCTTTTGCATGTTGTATTGGTACCTGCCTCCACCACTTCTGCGTTAATGGGGCAACTTTTTCACGCAGAAGTGGTGGAGGCAGGTACCAATACTAGATTAATTTACAATATCTGGACAGCATGAATGAGTTGGACTGAAGGATCTGTGTCCTTGCTGTGCATCTCTATTACTATTTACTCTGGGTCCTAAAGGTCCATTGAGCGCATGTACAGTCAAAGATCCCTATCAAATAGCATTGCATTTTGGAAAAATCTTGATTTGATTTAATTTATTGTTGTCACATGTTCTGAGATATTGTGAAATGTATTGTTTTGCATGCTAACCAACCAAATCATACCTTCCACAAGTCCAACAGGGTAATAGAACAGAATGCATAATATAGCGTGTGATGATACTAAAACAAAAAATGCAAAACGGTATTTCTTACCTTAATGGATATGTCAGTAGATTTCCAGAGGCCATTCCATTACTCAGTATCACAGCTAAAAGGATTGAAGAAGAGTTACTCAAATATTTTACTAGATACGGGCTACCCACAGAAATACAATTGGATCAAGAGTCAAATTTTACATAAAAATTATTCATGGTCTCCCTACGATAGAAAAGATATTAAACTTGAAAGGATGCAGAAAAGAGTCAAATTTTACATCAAAATTATTCAAGGAAGTAATGGATAGCTTAGGAATAAAACAATACAAATCCACTGCCTACCATCCAGAATCGCAGGGAGCAATTTTGGTGGCTTTAAAATTTAAAGACCATGTTGAAGACTTATAGTCAAGACTATGCAGAGGACTAGGATAAAGGTATTCCACTTATATGTTTTGCAATTAGGGATGCACCTAATGAATCAACTAAATTCAGTCCAGTTGAATTAGTTTTGGGGCATGAGGTGAGAGGATCATTGAAATTAGTTAGGGAGAACTTGGTAAGTCAGTTCAGAGACCACATATTTGGATTATGCGTCAAATTTTAAGCAGACATTAAATAGAGTGGGTGAGTTGGCTAGACAGCATTTGAAAGTAGCTCAGTATGTGATGCAACAGGAAGCAGATAATAAATCAAAGAATTCATAGTTTTGCTAATGGACGTACAGTGTTAGTGTTACTCCCAGTAATTGATGAACCTTTAAAAACAAGGTTTAGTGGGCCTTATCAAATCGAAAGCAAATTGAATGAGCTGAATTATTTGTTGAGTGCCAGAGAGAAATAAATGTCGCATATGTGAATATGCTGAAAAAGTATTTTGATAATGAAGGAAAGCAAAAGTATTACTGGTTACAGCACAAAGTGAAGAACTGACTTCAGATGATTCTGAATTGAAATTCTTAAAATTAAATTGGACAATGAGTTCAGAAAGTTCTCAATGAGTTGAGGAAGTTCTCACAAATTAGGATAAATTGTGTTATCTTCCTGAGGAATACCAAAGTGACCTGAAAGAGTTATTACAATCACATGGTATGATATATGGGAATAAGCTGGGAAGTACTAATCTGATTATGCATGGTGTAGATATAGGAAATGCTGTTCCACTTAAGCAACATCCTTATCGACTTAACCCTCTAATGCTGGCACTGGTTCAAAAAAATTGAATGCATGCTCAAAGACAATATAATCAAAGTGAGTTGCAGTGACTAGAGCTCGGCCATCGTAATGAAGCTAAAACCAGATGGTAACCGATGGTTATGTGCGAACTATTGCAAAGTCAATGCAATTACAATGTCTGAATCATATCCTATTCCACATTTCGAAGACTGTTTTGAGAAGATGGGACATGCTTCTAAGTAGGACTTACTTAGAGGATACTGGCAGATACCTTTATCCGAAGAACAAAAGAAATTTCATCTTTTGTGACATCGAATGGACTGTGCCAATTTAAAGACATGCAACTTGATATGAAAAATATGCCAGTCACATTTCAAAGATTACCCGATTGTGTGGTATACATTAATGATCTGGTGATTTTGAGTCACCCATGGAGGAACATTTGCAGCATCTATTCAAATTGTTTGATTGACTTGGGGAGGAAGGCTTGGTGATAAACCTGGCTGAGAGTGAGGTTTCAAAAGCCCAAGTCACGTTCCTAGGCCATGTCGTTGGACATGGACAGATGGGCCCACGGGACGTGACAACAGAGGTTATTGGGGAGTTTTTCATACCATCGATGAAGAGGGAAGTATTACGATTCCTGGGACTGAGTGATTTTTATCGGAAGTTCATACCGCATTTTAGCAGTGTGGTTGCTCCACTGGTTGACATTTTGAAGAAGTGCAGAAAAATTTCAGTGGATGGCGGCCTGTCAGAAGACATTTGACGGCCTGAAAGCTGCGTTAATCACTGCCCCAGTGTTAGCCATAACTAATTACACAAAGCCATTCAAGGTGGCTATCGATGAGAGGGTTGGTGCTGTACTCTTGCAAGAAGACAACAAGAAGAGAGGAAAACCTGTTGGGCATTTTTCCAGAAAATTGAATAATCATCTACAGAAATATTCCATGATTGAGAAGGAGACCTGGGGCTTGGTGTTGCGCTACAACATTTATATTGCCAATGATGTGTCTTGAGACAATTGTATATACTGATTATAACCCCTTAAAGTCTTTGGAAAATTTTAAGGATAAAAGTTCCAGACTTTTCAGATGGAGCTTATTATTGCAGCCAATCCATTTAATAATTATACACAGGGCAGGAAGCGAGAGAATGTAATTTCATAGAATAGAATATCTACAATGTGGAACCAGGCCATTCAGCCCATTGACCCTCAAAAGGGCATCCTGCCCAGACCCACCACCCTCCTCCCACACTACATCCCTGTAACCCTGCATTTCCCATGGCCAATCCACCTAGCCAGTACATCCCTGGACACTACAGGGGAATTTAGCTTGGCCAGTCTGCCTAACGTGCACATTTTTGGAATGTGGGAAGAAACCAGAGCACCCAGAGAGGGCCCATGCAGACTCCATGGACGAATGTGCAAACTCCATGCAGACGGTCACCTGAGGGCAGAATTGAACACAGGTCCCTGGCGCTGTGAGATAGCAATGCTAACCACTGAGCCACTGTGCTGCCCAAGCTACCAATGCATTTTTGCAACTTTGATGAAGGAAGATGGAGGCATTTGATGGAGGGGAAAAACAGACTGAAATGGACTGTAGCAGTGAACATTTGCATGCTTAGAGTCAATGTATGTAAATGTATTGTAGTTCACTAATAGCATAAAACTAAAGGTTTTTAAACATAAGGCCACCTTTGCATATTGTTCGTTCTTTTTTTAAAGCAGGGAGGTTTGACGATAATGTGGCTTCAAGAGGCATATTTTGTCCTTTTTAATAAAGAAAGGTTGAGACAGAGGTGATGAGCAGTCTGCTCCAAATCCAATAAAGTAAACAGCATGTGAGTCCTCGGGTTTTTTTTAATCAAACGTTGGAACAATAGAAGCAGCCTGGATGGGTGGAGTCAAGCCCAACAGAACCAGAATTTTTAGGTTTAGTTTCCTGGAGTTGCAGGGGCCTTGATGCTTATTCCTTTCTCTGTTACAGCTAAAAGCTGGGGTTCTCTTCCTGCTGCTAGAATTGCATGTGAGACAATCTGTTTTACTGAATTTGCCTTTGGTAAAAACAATGACTGCAGATGCTGGAAACCAGATTCTGGAGTAGAGTGGTGCTGGAAAAGCACAGCAGTTCAGGCAGCATCCGAGGAGCAGGAAAATCGACGTTTCGGGCAAAAGCCCTTCATCAGGAATACAGGCAGAGTGCCTGAAGGGTGGAGAGAT
>NC_057760.1:185782-196128 GCF_004010195.1 Chiloscyllium plagiosum | reverse complement strand
GGTCCTTGGATGGAGGTGAGGGAGGAGGTGTGGGCGCAGGTTTTACAGTTCCTGCGGTGGCAGGGGAAAGTGCCAGGATGGGAGGGTGGGTGGTAGGGGGGCGTGGACCTGACCAGGTAGTCACGGAGGGAACGGTCTTTGCGGAAGGCGGAGAGGGGTGGGGATGGAAATATATCCCTGGTGGTGGGGTCTGTTTGGAGGTGGCGGGAATGTCGGCGGATGATTTGGTTTATGCGAAGGTTGGTAGGGTGGAAGGTGTGCACCAGGGGCGTTCTGTCCTTGTTGCGGTTGGAGGGGTTGGGTCTGGGGGCGGAGGTGCGGGATGTGGATGAGATGCGTTGGAGGGCATCTTTAAACGCGTGGGAAGGGAAATTGCGGTCTCTAAAGTAGGAGGCCATCTGGTGTGTTCTATGGTGGAACCGCTCCTCCTGGGAGCAGATACGGCGGAGGCGGAGGAATTGGGAATACGGGATGGCATTTTTGCAAGAGGTAGGGTGGGAAGAGGTGTAATCCAGGTAGCTGTGGGAGTCGGTGGGCTTGTAAAAAAAATGTCAGTGTTAAGTCGGTCGTCATTAATGGAGATGGAGAGGTCCAGGAAGGGTAGGGAGGTGTCACAGATGGTCCATGTAAACTTAAGATCAGGGTGGAATGTGTTGGTGAAGTTGATGAATTGCTCAACCTCCTCGCGGGAGCACGAGGTGGCGCCAATGCAGTCATCAATGTAGCAGAGGAAGAGGTGGGGAGTGGTGCCAGGGTGTGTTAATGGGATGTTTCTGTATTGGAACAGTTAATTAGTCGTAGTTAATGTATCTATTATTTTGTTAAGCATTTCGATAGATCCAGTTAAGCCAATTCTTTTTAGTCTCTCTGTATGTTAACTGCAGTGTAAAAGTAAAAGTGTGTTTTGCTTAAAATCGGGTAGTTTGACCAATTGAATTGCATCTGGAATTCAGCATCTTACACTTAACTTTAAAATTAGAAAAGGTTAGGGTCTACACTGTCTTCTTAATATATTTTGAGGGGGTTTAACGCATTAAATGGGAAACCCCCTCAGTTTTAAACTGTGCCCCTTAGTTCTAACCTTTCTCACACTTGGGGACACATTCTGTCAGCCTGTCAAGTCCCCTTAGGAGCGCCTGAGGTTGAAGGTCGACCTTAAAGAGATTTATAAAATCATGAGGGGCATAAATGAAGTCAATTGAAAAAAGTCTTTTCTCCGAGGGTAAGGGAGTTCAGAACTGGAGGCTACCTTTTTAAGGTGAGAGGAGAAAGATTTAAAAGGGACCCTTTTTCACACACAGTGTGGTTCATTTGTGGTCGGCATAAGTGTTACAGATACAGAGTGGGTGCAGAGAAAAATCAACTCTAGTATATGAGGGGTAGGTTCGTAAGTCTGATAACAGCGGGAAGAAGCTGTTATTAAATGGTATGTGTTTTTCAAACTTTTGTAACTTCTGCCCAATGGAAGAGGGTGGAAGAGAGTATAATTGGGGTTGGAGGGATCTTTAATTATTTTGGCTGCTTTCCCAAGGCATAGAGTCATAGAGATGTACTGCATGGAAGCAGACCCTTCAGACCAACTCATCCATGCTGACCAATCCAATCTAGTCCCACCTGCCAGCACACGCCCCATATCTCTCCAAACCCTGCCTATTCATGTACTCATCCAGATGCCTTTTAAATGTTGCAATTGTACTAGTTTCTACCGCTTCCTCTGGCAGTTCTTTCCATATACATACCACCCTCTGGGTGAAACATTGCCCGTTAGGTCTCTTTTACGTCTTTCCCCTCTCACCCTAAACCAATGCCCTCTAGTTCTAGATTCCCCCACCCTAACGAAGAGATGGGAGTTCACATTGTGGCTGTACAGGATGTTGGTGAGGCCACTTTTGGAATATTGCGTGCAATTCTGGTCTCCTTCCTAGCGGAAGGATGTTGTGGAAACTTGAAAGGGTTCAGAAAAGATTTACAAGGATGTTGCCAGGGTTGGAGGGTTTGAGCTACAGGGAGAGGCTGAACAGGCTGGGGCTGTTTTCCCTGGAGCGTCGGAGGCTGAGGAGTGACCTTATAGAGGTTTACAAAATCATAAGGGACATGGATAGGGTAAATAGACAAGGTCTTTTCTCTGGAGTGGGGGGGTCCAGAACTAGAGGGCATAGGTTTAGGGTGAGAGGGGAAAGAAATAAAAGGGACCTAGGAGGCAACTTTTTCACGCAGAGGGTAGTACAGGTATGGAATGAGCTGCCAGAGGAAGTGGAGAAGGCTGGTACAATTACAGAATTTAAAAGGCATCCTGGATGGGCATATGAATAGGAAGGGTTTGGAGGGATATGGGCCAAGTGCTGGCAAATGGGACCAGATTAGGTCAGGATATCTGGTCAGCATGGATGAGTTGGACCGAAGGGTCTGTGCTGTACATCTCTATGATTCTATAAGTGGGTATCAGTCTTTGTTTGGGCCCAGCATTTACTGTTCGTCCCAAATTTCCCCTGGAGAAGGCAGTGGTGAGCTGTCTGCTTGAACTGCTGCAGTGCATAGGGTGTAGGCAGCAGAGACCCAGGCAGCACTTCCAGTTAAGAAAAGTCACGTCCAAGGGGAATTTATTACAAGGGGACTAGAATATAAAAATAGGAATGCAGTTTCTCCTGTCTTGCAAGGAATTGATGTGTGAAGATCTAAAGTACTGTACACAATTTTGGTCTCTTTATCTTACAAAGGATTATTAAGACATTTCTGGAGTACCATGTACACCTCTGGTCGCCCTGCTATAGCAAGGATATTATTAAATTGGAGACGATGCGGAAAAGATTTACCAGGATGTTACCAGCACTGGAGGATTGAGTTATATGGAGAGGTTGGGATTTTTTTCCCTGGAGCGCCTGAGGTTGAAGGTCGACCTTAAAGAGATTTATAAAATCATGAGGGGCATAAATGAAGTCAATTGAAAAAGGTCTTTTCTCCGAGGGTAAGGGAGTTCAGAACTGGAGGCTACCTTTTTAAGGTGAGAGGAGAAAGGTTTAAAAGGGACCCTTTTTCAAACAGAGTGTGGTTCATTTGTGGAATGAACTGCCAGAGAAAATGGTGGATGCAGGTACAGTTATAACATTTAAAAGATATTTGGACAAATAATGTGAGGGACTTGGGCCAAACACAGGTAAATGGAACTAGATTAGTTTGGGAAACCTGGTCGGCATTGACAAATTGGGCCGAAGGGTCTGTTTCTGTGCTGTGTGACTCTATGTGAGCTCCTAAGGGGACTTGACAGGGTGACCGCTGACAGAATGTGTTTCCAAGTGTGAGAAAGGTTAGAACTAAGGGGCACAGTTTAAAACTGAGGGGGTTTCCCATTTAATGTGTTAATCTGTTTTTCTGTCAGCTATACTCAAGATTTGTTTTGTCTGAAGAGTCTGTGTAATTCCCCCCCTCCTTCGCCCCCCGCCCCCCCCCCCCCCCAGCCCCAGTGAGTGGTGGAGGCTAGATGATTAAATTAAGCCTGAGTTGGACAGATTCTTAACCCTTGAGGGAGTCAAAGGGCAAGGATTAGACATGGAGTTAAGACCACAATAAAGTCTTATCAAATGGTGGCACGGTGGCTCAGTGGTTAGCGCTGCTGCCTTACAGCGCTAGAGACCTGGGTTTGATTCCACCCACAGGCAACTGTCTGCATGAAGTTTGCACATTCTCCCCGTGTCTGCGTGGGTTTGCTCCGGTTTCCTCCCACAGTCCAAAGGTGTCTAGTTTTGGCCATATTAAATTGCCCCATAGTGTCCAGGGATGTGTAGGTTAGGGTGGATTACCCATGGGAAATGTGGGGTTACGGGGATAAGGTGGGTCTGGGTGGAAAGCTCTTTGGAGAGTCGATGTGTCATCGATGGGCCAAATGGCCTGCTTGCATACTGTGTGGACTCTTTGACTCTACTTTTGGTTCGTCTTTCAAACACAAAAGCCCACGACTTCTGTCATGAAAACAGAGCTTGTTGTGGGTGGAGTCACCACAAAAAACATTGTCAACACATCTTCCTTTTATTGAATGTTTTCCATTTGATTGGTCAGTTCAAATAAAGCAACTGCCATGCAAAATGGCAGTTATAGGGATAGGTTAGGGAGGCCTGGGTCTGGGTGAGATGCTGTTCGAAGGGTTAGTGCAGATTCGATGGCCGAGTGACTAATTTCTGCACTGTAGATTCTATGAGATGGTGAAGCAGGGTTGAAGGCCTGAGTGGCCTCTTTCCCTTAATGCATGTGACAAGTTGAGGTTAAGTGATATGCCATTCTGGACTTAGGTCGATGTGGCATCCCCGAAGACTGATCTAGAGTGTTGTGCTCCCATAATTAAATCAGGCTTGATAGACCAAGATAATGAGAGGCATAGATAGAGTCGATAGGCAGAGACTATTTCCCAGGGCAGAAATGGCTAACGATACATGAGGATCAATGGTCGGCACAACATTGTGGGCTGAAGGGCCTGTTCTGTGCTGTACTGTTCTATGTTCTATCATGTCTTTGCTTTTATTTTTCCCTTAAATTTGTCGTGTTTTTTAACAATAAGACACAAAAGAAAGAAAAACAAAATAAGACACGCTGAGTAATCTAAACATATTGAATTGTATTGCCATCATTTAACCAGACCTTAGGGGCTGCTGTCACTGATGGTGATTTAACCTGAGGGCCACCAGGCCTCCCTCAGGTGAGGGAAGAAGTTGAGTCCTTCATGGTAACCTCAAACCAGTGATGGGAATTGAACCCATACTGTTTGGCATTATATTACTCTGCAAACCAACAACCCAGCCAACTGAGCTAAACTGATTTCCTATCTCAATGTAACACAGTTTGAAAGACTTCAAAATACACAATAAATCAAAATACTGCTGAAAACCTCAAAATCCAAAGGAATTCCTTCCCTATCCAAACCATGGGTTTGACTTAACTACTTCTTCAGAGCTTTTCCCGTAACCACTAATACAACTGAGAGTTCCAGCTTCCTTAGCCCTTTAACAATCTGCAGAGTTCTAATCAAACACTCTCGTCTGGACATTTTGCAAACTACTCTTTTCACTGAGTTAATTTATTTCCTCAACTACGCTGTACAATCTTGCATGCTTCTGACTCCAGGCAGACCTTCTTCAAAACTCCAAAAGCCTTTCAGCTAATTTAAAAAAAAACTTTGCTCATCCCAGACTTAACATTTTCTGTTTCTGATTGTAAACTATCCACAAGTTTCCATTAATACTCCTGGTAACATTCACTGATTTAAATTCATGGCACTGGAAAGACTGACTTAGCTCATTTTTAAACCTCTTCACAAAAATAGACCAACACCTCGAGTTTAAAATTCAAACTCAGTATAAGTCACACACATTTCACCAAAGAAAGAACATCTGTAATATAGCTGGAGCTAGTTTGGTCTCAATTTGCATGGCATAGTGGCTCAGTGGTTAGCACTGCTGCCTCACAGCGGCAAGGACCCAGGTTTGAATCCACCCCAGGGTAACTGTCCGTGTGCAGTTTGCACATTCTCCTCATGGCTGCGTGGGTTTCCTCAGGGTGCTCCAGTTTCCTCTCACAATCCAAAGGTTAGGGTGGATTGGCCATGCTAAATTGTCCCATAGTGTCCAGGGATGTGTCAGTTAGGGTGGTTTGGCTATGCTAAATTTTCCCATAGTGCCCAGGGATGTGTTGGTTAGGGTGGATTGGCCATGCTAATTTGTCCCGTAGTGCCCAGGGATGTGCAGATTAGGGTGGATTCGCCATGCTAAATTGCCCATAGTGTCCAGGGATGTGCAGGTTAGGATGGATTGGCCATGCTAAATTGTCCCATAGTGCCAGGGATGGGTTGGTTAGGGTGGATTGGCCATGCTAAATTGTTCCGTAGTGCCAAGGATGTGTTCGTTAGGGTGGATTGGCCATGCTAAATTGTCCCGTAGTGCCTAGGGGTGTGCAGATTAGGGTGGATTGGCCATGCTAAATTGCCCATAATGCCCAGAGATGTGTAAATTCGGGTGGATTGGCCATGCTAAATTGTCCCATAGTGTCCAGGGATATGCAGATTAGGGTGGATTGGCCATGCTAAATTGTCCCATAGTGCCCAGGGATGTGCAGATTAGGGTGAATCGGCCATGTTAAATTGTCCCGTAGTATCCAGGGATATGCAGGTTAGGGTGGATTGGCCGTGCTAAATTGTCCCGTAGTGCCCAGGGATGTGCAGGTTAGGGTGGACTGGCCATGCTAAATTGTCTTGTAGTGTTCAGGAATGTGTAGGTTAGGATGGATTGGCAATGCTAAATTGTCCCATAGTGTTCAGGGATGTGCAGGTTAGGGTGGATTGGCCATGCTAAATTGTCCCATAGTGTCCAGGGATGTGCAGGTTAGAGTGGATTGGCCACGCTAAATTGTCCCGTAGTGCCAGGGATGTGCAGGTTAGGGTGGATTGGCCATGCTAAATTGTCCCATAGTTTCCAGGGATGTGTTGGTTAGGGTGGATTGGCCATGCTAAATTGTCCCATAGTGTTCAGGGATGTGCAGGTTAGGGTGGATTGGCCATGCTAAATTGTCCCATAGTGTCCAGGGATGTGCAGGTTAGGGTGGATTGGCCATGCTAAATTGTCCCATAGTGCCCAGGAATGTGCAGGTTAGGGTGGATTGGCCATGCTAAATTGTCCCATAGTGCCCAGGGATGTGCAGGTTAGGGTGGATTGGCCATACTAATTGTCCTATATGTCCAGGGATGTGCAGATTAGGGTAGATTGGCCATGCTAAATTGTGCTATAGTGCCCCAGGGATGTGCAGGTTAGGGCGGATTGGCCATGCTAAATTATCCCGTAGTGCGCAGGGATGTGCAGGTTCGGGTAGCTTGGCCATGGGAAATGTGGGGTTACAGGGATAGGGTGGGTCTGGTTGGGATGCTCTTCGGAAGGTCAATGTGGACTCGATGGGCCAAATGGCCTGCTTCCATATTGTGTGGATTCTTTGACTCTACAGCTCTTCTTTCAAAACACCAAAGCCCCTGACTTCTGTCATGAAAACAGAGCTTGTTGTGGGTGGAGTCAGCACAAAAAACATTGACAACACATCTTCCTTTTATTGAATGTTTCCCATTTCATTGGTCAGTTCAAATAAAGCAACAGCAAGTAACACACAGCGGTATGTACTTTATCCCGTGAAATTCCCGATATTTCCTGATATCCCTGGATGTCACATTTTAGAAGTTTCCTACAAAGGGAAGAATTCCTAAGCACCGCCTCATGGTTGATGAGGGCGGTGAGTGACATTGGGTGTGGGTCAGAAGGCCACACTGTGCAGGTTGTCAGCTGGGGTCACAAGCCGCCATCTTGGGGTCAAGTGGTCCCAGGCAGTAATGGCGGCCATGGAGTGTCAATCAAAAGCAAACACAACGACTTTTGAGTCTTCACAAATTTCCTTCAAACCGTGGACAGGGCCTGAATGACCTGAAATCTGTCTCCTGCTGCAGTGAAAATGGTGGGCGTTAAATGCTTTTCAGCAAAAACATGGCGTCATCACAGCCCTCTTACTGTTCCATAGCTCCAAATCATTGGTCTCATGAGTCCTCACCCAACCCTTTACAACTTGTTGGGGGGGCGGTTAATGCCATCTCACGCCCCTTGGGAGTACGGTCAGCTCAGGGTGACTACCACTCTGCCAAGCGAGGGCAGGGAGATGGTGTTAAAGCCAACGTGAGAGCCCCCACCCATATGGACACGGTTTGGACATTACAAATGTATGCCCCCCCCCCCCCCGCCCCCGGCTTGATGATGTCCTAGCCCCAAAAGGAAGCCGATGCCTCCCCCGCCTGCCCTTCCTTGTGAGTGAATAAGCAATCTGCTGCCAAAATGTATTCCCTCCAGCCGCCATTTACCAATTTTATTGTTCCAGTGGCACGTCCGATTACTTTTCCTGATGAAGAGCTGATGCTCACAACGTCGACTCTCCTGCTCCTTGAGATGCTGCCTGACAGGCTGTGCTTTTCCAGCACCGGACTCTTCGACTCTGACCTCCAGCATCTGCAGTCCTCACTTTCTCCTACTTTCCCTCTAAGTCCCCCTCAGTAAGCCTTTCATGGGACACGGACGTCACTGGCAAGGCTGGCATTTGTCATCGAGTCATACAAACAGGCCCTTCGGCCCAACTCATCCATGCCAGCCAGGTTTCCTAAGCTGAACCAGTCCCGTTTGCCAGCATTTGGCCCAGGTGCCTCAAAACCTTTCCCATGTCATCCATCCTTCGTTGACCTTTGACCTGAGTCAGGGGTCACCTTGAGGGGAAAATAAGAGTCAACCCCACTGCTCTGGGCCCGGAGTCACTTGGAAGTAAGGATGACCGTTTCCCCTCCCCACGAGTGAACGCCGATGGGTTTTTACAATAACCATGGGTTATTTTACAGGTACGAGCACTCAGACTAACTTTATATATGGTGGATTTATTAACCAAATTCAAATTGCAAGGGATTTGACTTCAAAGCATTAGCCCAGGCCTCTGGCTTACTACTCCAGGGCTTTTACCTCCAAATCATGATTTAAAACACCTTTTTAAATCGATACATATAGAATCCTGCGCATGTGTTTTGGGTGCACTGTGGGGATGAAGGAACAGGGATTGAGACAAATGCAGAAGTTCACAGTTCTGGGAGATGGTTTCCAATCCAGAGCAGGTGGGACTCAAACCCAGGCGTCCTGGTTCAGAGGCAGGAACACTGCCACCGTGCCATAACAGCCTTTAATACCTCACCGAAAGCACCAACTGTTGGTCTGTAAATAATCCCTAAAGTCCCTGCAAAGCAGACTGGAAAGGGGGTCTTACAAACAGAGTCATAGAGTCGGACAGCATGGAAACGGACACTTCAACCAATACATGGTGACCAGATATCCAAATAGATCTCATCATAGAATCCCTACAATGTGGAAGGAGGCCGTTCAGCCCATCGAGTCCACACCGATCCTCTGAAGAGCAGCCCAACCAGACCTACCCAAACTTAGTCCCATTTGCTAGCATTTGGCCCATATCCCTCTAAACCCTTCCTAATCATCTACCTATCCAGATGCCTTTTAAATGCTGTCATTAGACCAGCCTCCAACACTTCCTCTGGCAGCTCATTCCATACACGCACCACCCTCTGTGTGAAAAAGTTGCCCCTTAGGTCCCTTTTAAATCTTTCCCCTCTCATCTTAAACCTATGGTCTCTAGCTTTGGACTCCCCTAACTTAGGGGGATTAAAAAAAGACTATTGGCTATTCACCCTATCCAAGTCCCTCATGGTTTTATTCTGACCTGCTGTGCTGTTCCAGCAATAAAGTTTCAACCCTCTCATCTTAAACCTATTGTCTCTAGCTTTGGACTCCCCTAACTTAGGGGGATTAAAAAAAGACTATTGGCTATTCACCCTATCCAAGTCCCTCATGGTTTTATTGACATCTTTAAGGTCACCCCTCAGCCTCCGATACTCCAGGGAAAACAGCCCCAGGCAGACAAAAAAGAAGGGCAGGCAAGGATATCAGAAAACCCAATGTGTATTAAAGGTTGCTGAGAGAGGACAATTCGGAGCTGTAGGGTTGGGGAGGAATAAAGAACAGGGGGGTTGAGGAATAACAGTTTGATCACAGTTTCAGCTAATGGCGGAAGCAGTTGGGAGGACGATTAAATCCTGAGATGTTCGAGAACTTCAAGTTCCTAGGAGTAAATATTACCAAGAATCCATGCTGGTCCATCCACATCAATGCATACTTTACTTCCTCAGGTGGCGAAAGGAATTCAGCATGTCCACAATGTCTCTTTTCAATCTTTGTAGATATACCATAGAAAGCATTGTCTGTAGACGCATCACAGTATAGCAGCTGCTGTGCCCAGGACGGCAAAAAAATTACAGAGAGTTGTGAACACAGCCCAGTCCACCATGCAAACCAAAGTCCTATTCACTGACTCCGTCTATACATCCCACTGCCTCGGGAAAGCATCCAACATAATCAAAGACCCCTCTCATCTTGATAATACTCTCTTCCACCCAGAAGATGCAAATGTTTGAAATCACATACTCACAGATTCAAGAACAGCTTCTTACCTGCTGTTAAGAATGGACCTCTCGTACATAAGAGTTGATCTTTCTCTGTGCCTCCTCTGTAGCTGTAACATTGTGTTCTGCATTCTGTTCTATTACCCTGATGTACATATGGAATTCAAAGTTTGGGAGAAGATTTGTAGCTCGGGTGCTCGTTGTTGTGGTTCTGTTCGCCGAGCTGGGAATTTATGTTGCAGACGTTTCGTCCCCTGTCTAGGTGACACCCTCAGTGCTTGGGAGCCTCCTGTGTAGCGCTTCTGTGATGTTTCCTCCGGCATTT
>NC_057760.1:166321-185528 GCF_004010195.1 Chiloscyllium plagiosum | reverse complement strand
TTTGTGTGCTGTTATGAGTCCTAGTGGTCGCAGTAGTCTGGCTGTCAGTTCAGAAATGTTTTTGATGTATGATAGTGTGGCTAGTCCTTTGGGTCGTGGCATGTCCTCATTCCGTTGTCTTTCCCTTAGGCATCTGTTGATGAAATTGCTATTATCGGACAAGCCAAACAGAGAACAGCCAGGGAATTCCTAGAGGCATGGCACTCATTCACTGATCAATCAACAAGCACATCGACCTGGACCCAATATACCGGCCACTGCAGTGGACAGCTGGAACTGACAACTGGAAGCGGCAGATACAAATCACTATAAATGCCGGAGGAAACATCACAGAAGCGCTTCACAGGAGGCTCCCAAGCACTGAGGATGTCACCTAGACAGGGGACGAAACGTCTGCAACACAAATTCCCAGCTTGGCGAACAGAACCACACGTACATATGTAAGGTAGGATTTGTCTGGATAATACGCAAAACAATATCCCAATACATGCGACAATATACGAACGGGAAGGCTTAAGAGGAATATGGGCCAAATACTGGCAAATGGAACTAGATTCTTTACTCAGAGAGCAGTAAGGGTATGGAATGCTTTGCCTGCAACGGTAGTAAATTCGCCAAGTTTAAGTGCATTTAAGTCGTCATTGGACAGGCATATGGACGTACATGGAATAGTGTAGGTGGGATGGGCTTCAGATTAGTATGACAGGGCGGCGTAACATCGAGGGCAGAAGGGCCTGTACTGCGCTGTAATATTCTACGTTCTATAATTTATCGAGGATATCAGGTCGGCGTGAACGAGTTGGACCACAGGGTCTGTTTCCGTGCTGTGCACCTCTATGACTCTAAAAATAAAATAAAATCGACTCTTTCAGAAAGCAGGGTGTGTCTCCCCTCTGTGGACTGGGTCCTTGACATTGTACAGGTGAGAGTCTGCTCCCTGTGGAACCATGTCCTGGCAAAAGACACGTGTGTGAGGGAGACGGGTGAAGGGAGAAATAATCCAGCAATTCCACCCCGTCGTCCAACAGCAGGTGGGGTGGAAAAACAACAACAGAAATTTTCTGGAGAAACTCAGCAGATCTGGCAGCATCTGTGGAGAGAGAAAGCGGAGTTAATGTTTCAGGTCCAAAGATCTTTCTTCAGAACTGGTGTTCCTCTAGTGTCCCAGAAGGCTTCAGACCTTTGAAATTGTGGTCAGCAGACCTGAGTCTCACGAAGGTCCATGTACCCGAGGTATATAACGATCAGATAATGGTACTTAACAGGATGGTAAGGTGGTGGTAGGACAGAGTGAGAGCATTTCCACTTGTGGGAAAGGTCAAAACTCGATGGGGAGGGATGCCCATTAATATAAGACGGTTGGTAATAAATCCAGGCAGGAATTCAGGAGAAACATCTTCACCCACGGAGTGGGGAAAATGTGGGATTTGCTGCAACAGGGAGGAGGGGGAGAATGGGGGACTCACTGCCGTGCGGAGTTGGGGGAGAATGGGGGACTCGCTCCCACGGAGAGTGGGGGGAGAATGGCAGACTCACTCCCACGGGGAGTGGGGGGAGAATGGGTGACTCGCTCCCACGGGGAGTGGGGGGTGAATGGGGGACTCGCTCCCATGGGGAATGGGGGGAGAATGGGGGAACTCGCTCCCACGGGGATTGAGGGAGAATGGGGTCTCACTCCCATGGGGCGTGGGGGGAGAATGGGGCACCCGCTCCCACGGGGAGTTGGCGGGAGAATGTGGGACTTGCTCCCATGGGGAGTTGGGAGAGAATGGGGGACCCGATCCCACGGGGAGTGGGGGGGAGAATGGGGGACTCACTCCCACAGGGAGTGGGGGGAGAATAGGGGACTTGCTCCCAGAGAATGGGGGACTCGATCCCACGGGGAGTGGGGAGAATGGGGGACTTGCTCCCACAGGCAGTGGGCTGGAGAATGGGGGACTGGCTCCTGTGCGGAGTGGGGTGAATGGGGGTCTCACTCCCACAGGGAGAGGGGGTCGAATGGGGGATCTGGTCCAATGGGGAGTGTGAGGGGGGAGAATGGGATACTCGCTCCTACAGGGAGTGGGGTGAGAATGGGGGACTCACTCCCATGGGGAGAATTCAAGGTGAGCAGTAGCAATACAATGAAGGTGAAGAGTAGTAATAAATTGAAGGGTGGAAGCTAGATAAACATACAAAGTAGTGAGGAATAGGATAGGGAGATGCCGAGGTGACGGTGGGAGGAGGCTGAGGTGGAGCAGAAGATAGCAGCATGAACAGATGGGCTGAGTGGCCGGTTTCTGTTCCCTGTACCAAACCTTTGAGTAGCCAGAACCCTACAAATAAGCCAGTGCTCTGAAAGTAGGGCTACGCTGATGTTTCCCAAACTCTGCATCCGGTAACATTTGCAAACCAATGTTAGCATTGACTGATCTGCTGCTACCTCTCCCTTCATTTATTCCTTCACTTTGGCTTTTGGGTGGCCACCCCATGTTCACTCTTGAACTCTCGCTCTGTCCCATCAACCCCTGGGTACTAGTCACTAGGTCCTCTCTGGGATAACAGAACCCAGTGTCCCTCAGTTGCCTTATAAGTCAAATTCATTAAGAAAACGCATTCAATATATACATTTAAGGCACCAAAAATGTCAAGTGAATAATTCACACGAACAAGACCCGCAAACGATTATTTTTGACATGCTAAATGTGACTTTATTCTGTTCCCAAGCTTGTTCCTCAATGAGGCCCGTCTCTTCAAGGAGATGTGGCCCCCTTTTGTCAGTTTTCTGGTGAACATACCATGCGGCTGAGTGTGATAAATTAAGAACAGAGATTGTGGGGCGGAGAGCATTGCAATTGTGCATCTGCTTTGCGTCTCAACTGGGAGGGGGAAAGTTAGTCATCTAAGTTCTGTTGCGACACAGGGCACCCAGCCCCACCCCCGCCACCCCCTCAATTTCCCGATCCCAGTGTTTTTGAAGCAAAAAACGTTTACCAACCAACACAACAGGGTGATGATGCCAAGGCCGACAGAGCGCCCTTTTCCATCTAAAAGGCCATCTTGTCACAGATGTTCCCCCAACTTCTCCATTGAGAGTCACTCAGCACGGAAACAGGCCCTTCGGCCCCACTCGTCCATGCTGGCCAGGTTTGCCAAACCGATGGGGACAGTGTCGGGAGAGCTTTATTTTCAGTTTCAGCGCACAGAGTCATACAGCAAGGAAACACCAACTCCTCCGCGCCGACCAGATATCCTCAATTAATCTGGCCCCATTTGTCAGCATTTGGCCCGTATCCCTCTAAACCCTTCCTATTCATGTCCTCATCCAGATGCATTTTTAAATGTTGTACTGAGGGGGTGATCTCGATGAGATTTTTTGAAAAGAAATTGTGTGCTGGATGTAGGGGAAAGTGAGGACTGCAGATGCTGGAGAATCAGAGTCCAGAGTGGCGCTGGAAAAGTACAGCCAGTCAGGCAGCATCTGAGGAGCAGGAGAGTCGATGTTTTGGGCATAAGCCCCTCATGGATGTGCCAAAACCTAAGGGCAGTTAAAAAGTCAAGTCCATTGCTGTGGATCTGGAGTCACCTGGGACAGACCAGGTAAGAATGACAGATTACCTTCCCTGAAGGATATTAGTGAGCCTGACCAGTTAGATTAGTTGATTTTCTTTTTAACTCTAGATCTTTATCGAACTCAAACTTAACAGACTGACGTGGTGGGATTTGAATCCTGTGTGTTAAAGGATTCGATAAGATCGATGGAAAGCAACTATGCCCTCGCAAGGTGTAGGAGAGTGGGGGGGGGGGGCAGTCCAAAACCATGAAAATTCGAACCAAGCCATTCAGGGCAAAACTATCCCTTTTCACCAACCCCACCCACATAAAGGGTGGCGGAGGGAGGAGCGTGGGTCAGTTGAAAGTATCAGAACTGAGATGCATGGAAGATGGATAGATCTTTATTAAGGGGCAGTTTAAGGGGAGATTAAGGGGCAGTTGGGAGAGCGGACCATATTGATGGGAATTTGAAAGTGGATCCATCATAATCGAATGATTTTGTCCTGTTCCTCTGCCTTTCAGAGACTATCGACAGACAATGTTGCCAATCTGATGATGGAGGGAGGGGAAATGGATCCCTATTTTAGCAATGGGTTCACGATGCAGTGCTTAGAATCATAGAATCCCCACAGTGGGGAAATTCAGCCTTTCGGCCCATCGATTCCACACCAACCCTCCAAAGAGGATCCCAGCCAGACCCTCATCCCCTATCCCATAACTGTGCCTTTCCCAGGACCAATCCAACTAATCTGCACACTTCAGGCAATTTCCCATGGCCAATCCACCTCAACCTGCACATCCCTGGTCACTACGGGACAGTTTAGCATGGCCAATCCACCTCAACCTGCACATCCCTAGGGCACTATGGGACAATTTAGCATGGCCAATCCACCCTAACCTGCACATCCCTGGGCACTATGGAACAATTTAGCATGGCCAATCCACCTCAACCTGCACATCCCTAGGGCACAATGGGACAATTTAGCATGGCCAATCCACCCTAACCTACACATCCCTGGTCACTATGGGACAATTTAGCATGGCCAATCCACCCTAACCTGCACATCTTTGGACTATGGGAGGAAACCGGACCACCTGGGGGAAACCTGGGGTATGGAGAATGTGGAAACTCCACAAAGACAGTCGCCCGAGGGTGGAATCGAACCCAGGACCCTGGCGCTGTGAGGCGGGAGTGCTAACTATTGAGCTGCTGGGCCGCCCCCTGGCATTGGGCAGGTGCAACGGAAATGATGGGACAGTCCCGGAAAAGAGCCAGCGTACGGACAGAGGGCCAAATGGCCTCCTCCTGCTCTGCTTCGTCCTGACAGGAAGCTGAACAACTGAGCAGTGGAGGACGTTACACGCAGTGTGTTTTGAAGGGGCGATTGAAGGTGACAGGGATGCGTTGGCAGTAAAGCAAGCGATTCTTTCACATGTTCACGGTAAAACTTTATGGATTCTGGGAAACAATACATTAACAACTCATTCACGGCGGCATTCGTCGGAGCGCTGACTCAGAGCTGTTCCAGGTCGAGGCCACTGAAACTAGCGATGGGTTCCCTCCAAAAGTTGAAGGTGTTGTACTGGGCCAGTGTTCCGTCTTGCTCCTCCATGTCCCGTGAGCTGCGAGGCGTACTCTGGCCCCCGGCGCCAGACTCAGGCACGTCGAGCCCCAGCACCTCGATCTCGGAGATGTCCACCACAGGGATGGGGGTCCTCCAGAAGAGAAAGGAGTCAAACTGGCTGTTCAGGACGTCCAGCATCTTTGCACTGAAAAACAGGAAGCTAGGAGAGCAGGAATTGAAGGGGTGGGGGGGGTGGAATTCACTCATAGTCAGTGGTTCAGGCAATGCACTAAAATCAAACGTCAACCTTACAGAACCGGCTTCGCTCTTAGAACCTAGGAGATAGGAGCAGAGCGAGGTCATTCAGCCCATCAGGTCTCCTCCGCCATTTATTGAGATCACGGCCAATCTGATCACCCTCAACTCCCACTTTCACCCCATAACCTTCGGTCCCCTTCCTGATGAAAATTCTCAGCCTTGAATATACTCAGTGACTCAGACTCCCTGTGGTAGAGATTTCCACACACACACACTCCCCTCAGGGAGAAGCCATTCTCTCCTCATCACTCTCTTCAGCGGGCCACCCTTACACTGAGACGATGCCCCTCTGCTCTCAGACTCTCCCACACAAGGGGAAACAACCTCTCCACGTCTCCCCCAAAAATTCTTGTCTGTTTCTCTAAGGTTGCCTCTCATTCTTCTAAATCCCAATCAGTACAGGCCCCAAACCTACTCAACCTCACCGTCCCCAGGATCAGCTGGGTGAACCTCCTCTGGACTGCCTCTGATGCTCAGTCCATCTTTCCTTAGATCAGGGCACCAGAATGGTTGTGGGAGGTGCAAACAAGCACTCAGGGAGCAGTATACTGTAAAGAAGAGATTTGCATTTATATATAAGGCACTCGATCCACCATGGCAACAACTTGGCTGATGCGCCAGAGACTCACAGGCTCATTCTGGGAAAATTGAGACCGGCGCATGCATTGCAGCTCTGGGTGGGGGGTGGGGGCATGGGGTGGAGTGTCATGAGGGGGAAGTGCTAATCACAAGGCCCTATCTGCCCTCTGTACTGGATGCAAAAGATAAGACCACCATTGAAGGAGTGTGAAAATAGACAAGTCCCCTGGGCTGGATGGGATCTATCCTAGGATCCTCTGGGAAGCAAGGGAAGAGATTGCCGAGCCTTTGGCATTGATCTTCAAATCATCATTGTCTACAGGAATAGTGCCTGAGGACTGGAGGATAGCAAATGTGGTTCCCTTGTTCAAAAACGGTAGTAGAGACAACCCTGGTAATTACAGACCAGTGATAGGATTTATAACCATCTAGAAAAGAATAATCTGATCAGGGACAGTCAGCACGGTTTTGTGAAGGGTAGGTCATGCCTAAAGAATCTTATTGAGTTTTCATCTTGGTGTCCAGTTACTTGCGGCATACCGCAAGGGTCGGTGTTGGGTCCACTGCTCGTCATTTTTATAAATGACCTGGATGAGGGCTTAGAAAGGTGGGTTAGTATATTTGCGGATGACTCTAAGGTCGGTGGAGATGTGGATAGTGACGAAGGATGTAGTAGGTTGCAGAGAGACATAGATAGGATGCAGAGCTGGGCTGAGAGGTGGCAAATGGAGTTTAATGTGGACAAGTGTGAGGACGGAGTAATCGGAATGCAAAGTACTGGGCTAATGGTAAGATTCTTGGGAGTGCAGATGAGCAGAGAGATCATGGTGTCCATGTACACAGATCTCTGAAAGTTGCCACCCAGATTGACAGGGTTGTTAAGAAGGCATACAGTGTTTTGGCCTTTATTAATAGAAGAATTGAGTTCCGGAACCAGGAGGTTATGCTGCAGCTGTACAAAGCTCTGGTATGGCCACACTTGGAGTATTGTGTAACGTTCTGATCACTGCATGAGAGGAAGGATGTGGAAGCTTTGGAAAGGGTGCAGAGAAAATTTACTAGGATGTTGCCTGGTATGGAAGGAATGTCTTACGAGGAAAGGCTGAGGGCCTTGAGGCTGTTCTCGTTAGAGAGAAGAAGGTTGAGAGGTAACTTAATAGAGACGTACAAGATAATCAGAGGGTTAGATAGGGTGGACAGGGAGAGCCTTTTTCCAAGTATGGGGACGGCAAACACGAGGGGACACAACTTTAAAGTGAGGGGAGATAAGTATAAGACAGATGTCAGCGGTAGTTTCTTTACTCAGAGAGTAGTAAGAGTATGGAATGCTTTGCCTGCAATGGTAGTAGATTAACCAAGTTTAAGTGCATTTAAGTCGTCATTGGACAGGTAAATGGACTTACATGGAATAGCGTAGGTGGGATGGGCTTCAGATTAGTATGACAGGGCGGCGCAACATCGAGGGCAGAAGGGCCTGTACTGGGCTGTAATGTTCTATGTTCTATAAGTGGGGAGGATATAGGTGTTCGGGGTGGGTGGGAGGGAGGTGAGTGGGTTCCCCCCCCCCCCAGATCCTGGAGCCTATATTCATCTGCAAAGTACGTTACCTCAGAGTACAACGAGATCTTGATCAGATGAGCCAATGGGCCAAGAAGTGGCAGATGAAGTTTAATTTAGATAAATGCGAGGTGCTGTATTTTGGAAAGGCGAATCTTAGCAGGACTTATACTCTTAATGGTTAGGTCCTGGGGAGTGTGGCTGAACAAAGACACCTTGGAGTGCAAGTTCATAGCTCCTGGAGTCGCAGGTAGATAGGATAGTGAAGGAGGCGTTTGGTATGCTTTCCTTTATTGGTCAGAGAATTGAGTACAGGAGTTAGGGGGACATGTTGTGCCTGTACAGGACATTGGTTAGGCCACTGTTGGAATATTGTGTGCAATTTTGCTATAGGAAGGATGTTGTGAAAGTTGAAAGGGTTCAGAAAAGATGTTGCCAGGGTCAGGGGGTTTGAGCTGTAGGGAGAGGCTGAAAAGGCTGGAGCTGTTTTCCCTGGAGCGTCGGAGGCTGAGAGGTGACCTTTTTAAGGTTTATAAAATCATGAGGGGCATGGAGAGAGTGAATACACAAGGTCTCTTCCCTGGGGTGGGGGAGCTTAGAACTACAGGGCATAGGTTTAGGGTAAGAGGGGAAAGATTTAAAGGGACCTTAGGAGCGACATTTTCTTGCAGAGGGTGGTACGTGTATGGAATGAGTGCCAGAGGAAGTGGTGGAGGCTTTTAAATTACAATATTTAAAAGGCATCTGATAGATATATGAAATAGGAAGGGTTTTGAGGGATATGGGCTAAGTACTGGCAAATGGGCCGAGATTAATTTAGGATATCTGGTTGGCATGGACAAGTTGGAATGAAGGGTCTGTTTTCCGTGCTGTACATCTCTATGATTCTGTGACTCTATGTACAGGTTAGGGTGGATTGGCCATGCTAAATTACCCATCGTGCCAAGGGATGTGCAGGTTAGGGTGGATTGGCCATGCTAAATTACCCATACTGCCCAGGGATGTGCAGGTTAGGGTGGATTGGCCGTGCTAAATTGTCCCGTAGTGACCAGGGATGTTTAGGTTAGGGTGGATTGGCCATGCTAAATTGTCCCACAGTGTCCAGGGATGTGCAGATTAGGGTGGATTAGCCATGGGAAATGCAGGATGACAGGGATAGTGGGGTGGGTCCAAGTGGGGTGCTCTCTGAATGGTCATTATGGACTCAGTGGGATGAAAATGGGATTTGGAGCCATGTCTCACCTTGGCCTAGGCTTGCTTTTGGATTCATAGACCAGTCATGTTGCCCCGAAGCCCCCATTTATCCAACAGCTTAGTTTTTCTGGAATAATCTCAAAGGGTACCGGGCAGAAAGCAGGAACAGGGGACTGATTTGGATGATCAGCCATGATAGTATTGAGGGGCAGAGTGGGTTCGAAGGGAAGAATGGCCTACTCCTGTTGACTATGATTCTATTACCAGGACCCGAGGACCCTGATAAAGGTAGGCCTAGCAACACCAGGACTGAGAAATTAAATAACGGTGACTCACTCACTCCCATTGAATTATTTATTGTCTTTTATTCTCTGCAGATACTCCCATATTTTTCAGTAGTTATGTTCTTTTCTCTGTTTTGAAATCATTTTCCTCTGCACAGCTCCTACCTTGGGAATTCTGCAGGAAGAATGGCAGTGCAGCGCAATTCCTTTGATAAGGAATTATTTATTTCTGATGTAAAGCAGGAACAATGCCGATTGTATGAACTGGCCAGTGTCCAGGCAAAACCACCAGCTGGGGTCCCCTTCGCTTGCCAGGGGTCAGCACGGAGATCCGGCCTCAGCATTGTGAACCCTGGTCGTCTGGGATCGTAGCACGCAAAACAGGCCATTCGGACCCTCTGTGTGCACCAGCTTCCTCCCAACGGCATCTTCATTACCTCCCCTTCACCCAATCCTTCTATCTATCTCCTGCTCCCCCATGTAATATATTTCTGCTAACTGTGGAAGCAACTCCCCCGTTCTCCCATTCTCCCTCCAACTCCCTGTGGGAGCGATCCCCTATTCTCCCCCGACTCCCCGTGGGAGCGAGTCCCCCAATCTCCCCCCGCTCCCCTTTGGAGCGAGTCCCCCATTATCCCCCCAACTCCCCGTGGGACATGTCCCCCACTCCTCGTGGGATTATGTCCCGTCCCCCCGTCCCCATTCTCTGACTTAATGGTGGTGGATATGCCAATTGGCCTACTCCCCGTTTTGGTCTGCTTCCCCACATCGTACTTTATCATGGTGGGGAAGCCACACTGTAGTAGAAGTACATCCCAATAATCGTTCTCCACTGTCTCCTTGCCTCCCCCACCCATCGCCGAGTGGAAGTGTATTTGAATGCAGAGCTCTTTTCTCGGTCTCACTGCATTTAGATATAAACAGGATGAGAACACGCCTGGAGTATTGTCTGGTTTAGTGCAACAAAGGTTGGCCCAACTAATGCCTGAGACTGAGAGATTGCCTTATTAGGAAAGACCAGATCAACTGGATCCCTGCTCTCTGGGGATCAGTGGAACGAGATTAGATCTCAAAATGGATTCCTTAACGGTCCTGAGGAAGGGTCATTATCGGAGTCAAAACATGGGACTGCTTTCTCCACCTCAGGCCTGTTGCATTTCTGCAACGTTTTTAGAATTCTTACCAGACGTGATGGGACAGACACAGAAAGGGTACAGTCATACAGCTCGGAAACGGGCCCTTTGCTCCGAGCTGGCCAGATTTCCCAAACTAAACTAGTCCCACCTTGCCTGTCCATACCCCTTGAAACCTTTCCTAGTCTTTTAAATGTTGTAACTGTACCCACACCCCACCACCTCCTCTGGCTGCTCATTCCACACACGCACACACCATCCTCTGGGTGAAAACATTGTCTCTCGTGTCCTTTTTGATGACTTCCCCCAGACGGTGGGGGGAATTTTGAATCGGGGTCACAGTCCCCACACCATGGGGCTGAGATAAGGAGAAATGTCTTCACTCAGAAAGTGTGGGGGAACCTTTGGAAATCTCTGCCACAGAATTTCAGCCATTGAATATATTCGAGATGGTAATGGAGGGAAAGATATGGTGCATGTGAATAGTAGATTTACTTAGATTCCCTATAGTATGGAAGCAGGCCATTTGGCCCAACAAGCCCACCACTGACCCTCTGAAGAGTAACCTACCCTATATTTACCCCTGACCAATGCACCTAACACTATGGGCAATTTAGCATGGCCAATTCACCTGATCTGCACATCCTTGGACTGTGGGAGGAAACCCACACAGACACGGGGAGAATGTGCACACTGCACACAGACAATCACCCGAGGCAGGAATTGAACCCAGGTCCCTGGTGCTGTGAGGCAGCAGTGCTAACTCACTGAGTCACCATGCCTCCTGATTTCAGCAAAGACTTTGAAATCCTGACTGACTTCCCTCCTGCTCAGAAAGTGAAATGAGGCAGAGTGCCTTATAAAAAGTTACAGATCTGTGCTGGGAAGAGAAATTCTGACGAGGGAGAATAAAAATGTGGATGGTCAGCCTTCTGTATTTGCAGCGAGCAGTTGCCAGTCCCAATAATACATTTGTGACTCAGTCACTGGTCAGGACTTGGATTTGGCATCTCTGCCTGGGCAATGCCAGATGGTGCCCTCATTTCATTGGGGGAAGTGACATCTGTCTCTCATGGGTCTGAGGTTTACAAAGTGAAAATAGGACCATAAGAAATGGAACTGGAATAGGCCATTCGGCCCCTCGAGCCTGTTCCACATTCAATAGGATCGTGATCTTTCCTGCCCTTTATCCCTGTAACCCTTGATTTCCAACTGATGACAAATCTATCTCAGCCTTAAATACACAGGGTCAGAAAGCACACAGGTTATAGTCCACCCATTTATTTGAAATCACAAGCTGACAAAGGAGCTACGCTCAAGAGCTTGTGATTTCTAATAAACCTGTTGGACTATAACCTGGTGTCATGTGACTTCTGACCTTGTCCACCCTAGTGCAACACCAGCACTTCCACATCTTCAATATACACAAGGACTCCGCCCCCACAGCTCTCTGTGGCAAGGACTTCCAAAGACTCTCAACCGCCTGAGAGAAGAAATTCCTCCTCATCTCAGTCTCAAATTGGTGCCCCTTTGTTCTGAGGGTGTGCCCTCTGGTCCTAGACCCTCCCGTGAGGGGAAACATCCTCTCAGCATTGACCCTGTCAAGCCCCTTAAGAATCGGGGTGGCATGGTGGCTCAGTGGTTAACACTACTGCCTCACAGCGCCAGGGACCTGGGTTCAGTTCCTGCCTCAGATCCCCTGGTCGTCTGGGATCATAGCACGCAAAACAGGCCATTCGGACCCTCTGTGTGCACCAGCTTCCTCCCAACCTCATCTTCATTACCTCCCCTTCACCCAATCCTTCTATCTATCTCCTGCTCCCCCATGCAATATATCTCTGCTAATTGTGGAAGCAACTCCCCCATTCTCCCATTCTCCCTCCAACTTCCTGTGGGAGCGAGTCCCTCAATCACCCCCCACTCCCCTTTGGAGCGAGTCCCCCATTAGTTTGTGGAGTTTGCACATTCTCCCCGTGTCTGCATGGGTTTCCTCCGAGTGGTCTGGTTTCCTCCCACAATCCAAAAATGTCCAGGTTGGGTGAATTGGCCATGCTAAATTACCCCATAGTGCTAGGTGCATTAGTCAGGGGTAAAAATAGAGTAGGGAAGTGGGTCTGGGTGGGGTTACTCTTCGGAGGGTCGGTGTGGACTTGTTGGGCCGAATGGCCTGTTTCTATACTGTAGGGAATCTCATCTCCATAACTGTTGATTCCCTTACTGATTAATCTGATATGTCCCTTTGTGAGAAAGGGTATTTGAATCTAAATATCCACTTCTGTGATTAGGTTTTGCAAATCTGCCTATGAAGCAGCTGTTTACAAACATATAAACTATTGATTCAGACCAAATCAATTATTGACACTTAAAAAGACAATCTTTATAAATTTGCCCATCTGGCTAACTGCAGCATCTCTTTCTGTCATAGGATCCAGTGAATAAAAGTGCAGAACAAACATCATGCCTCACGATAAGATGATTAGATTGGATTCCCTACAGTGTGGAAACAGGCCCTTCGGCCCAACAAGTCCACACCGACCCTCCGGAGAGTAACTCACCCAGACCTATTTCCCTCTGACTAATGCGCCTAACACTGTGGGCAATTTGGCATGGCCAATTCACCCTAACCTGCACATCTTTGGGAGGAAACCGGAGCACCCAGAGGAAACCCAGCGTGGGTTGGGGTTATTTCTGAAGTATATTTGTATTCTCATCCACATTAGTACCTATCTGGAAGCAGTCTTCACTTTCCAAAGCTGCTTAGATTGAAGAATTTTGTCAATGGTTTGGAAAATTACAAATATATCTCCACGATTTAAGAAGGCATTCGGATAGGAACTTCAATAGGAAAGGTTTGGAGGGATATGGGCCAATCGCAGGCAATTGGGACTGGTTTCGTTTGGAAAACTTGGTCAGTGTGGATGTATTGCACTGAAGGGTCTGTATAGCTATTGCTCTCCTTCATTGGTCAGTGCATTGAGTATGGGAGTTGAGATGTCACACATTGCGGCTGTACAGGACATTGATAAGGCCACTTCTGGAATACTGCGTTCAATTCTGGTCTCTCTGCTATAGGAAAGATGTTCTTAAACTTGAGAGGGTCCAGAAAGATTTGCAACGATGTTGCTGGGGTTGGAGGGAGAGGCTGAGACTACTTTCCCAGGAGCGTCAGGGGTTGGGGGGGTGACCTTACAATCATGAGGGGCATGGATAGGATGAATAACCTGGGTCTTTTTCCCCAGGTTGGAGTAGTCCAAAGCTAGAGGGACTAGGTTTAATAAAAACCAAACTGCAGATGCTGGAAATCATTAACAAAAACAGAAATTGCTGGAAAAGTTCAGCAGGTTTGGCAGCATTCGTGGAGACAAATCACAGTTCATGATTCGAGTCCAGTGGTCCTTCCTCAGAACTCCTTAAGTATACGTTTAAGGTGAGAGAGGAAAGATTTTAAAAGGACCAGAGGATAGTGCGTGTATGGAATGAACTACCAAAGGTGGGTACTGTCGGAGGGTCAGTGCTGAGAGAGTGGGCATTGTTGGAGGGTCAGTGCTGAGGGAGTGGGCAATGTTGGAGTGTCAGTGCTGAGGGAGTGGGCAATGTTGGAGGGTCAGTGCTGAGGGAGTGGGCAATGTTGGAGTGTCAGTGCTGAGGGACCGGGTGCTGTCAGAGGGTCAGTGCTGAGGGAGCACCGTACTGTGGGAGGGTCAGTGCTGAGGGAGTGGGCACTGTCAGAGGGTCAGTGCTGAGGGAGCAGGCACTATCAGAAGGTCAGCGTTGAGGGAGCAGACAATGTCAGAGGGTCAGTGCTGAGGGAGTGCTGCACTGTCGAAGGGTCAGCACTGAGGTAGCGCCACACTGTCAGAGATCAGCGCTAAGGGAACAGGCACTGTCAGAGGGTTAGCACTGAGGGAGCGGGCACCATTGGACGGTCAGTGCTGAGGGAGCGGACACTGTCAGAAGGTCAACGCTGAGGGACTCTGCACTGTTGGATAGTAATGCTGAAGGAATGCCGCACTGTAGGAAGTGCCATCTTTTGGATATCACGTAAGCCTCTGAGGGAGAGATCAAGAATTGCTCTCTCCTGCCGCCCCCCAATACCCCTGATCCTGGTGTGAGCTGACATCTCCCCTCAATATAATCCAAGTGAGAAGACTTTTGATTGGCCAGGAATGGTGGGTTGCTAAACCAGTGGAAGGAGACTGGGGCCTAGCTCTGGTCAACAGGGAGCCTTCCACCATCTTCTCTTTCTCCCAATCCTTTGGTGGGCTGCAGGCATTGCTGGCAAAGTCATGTTTGTTGACCATTAACCGAGTGGTGGGCCAACGCTGGAGGGTGGTTAAGAGACAACCCCATCGTTGTCTGGGGTCTGGAGTCATGTGTAGGTCCAGACTTGGGTAAGGACAGCAGATTCCTTTTCCCAGTTAGTGAACCCATTGGGTTCTTTAACCACAATCGATGATTGTCGTCATGGTCACCATCACCGAGACTAGTTTCATAGATATTTTCCAATTGTTATTTTCTGGACCAAATGGGGGTTGAATCTGGGTCTCTTGGGACAGAGGTTGGCTCACTACCACTGCACCACAAGAGGCCTAAAGCCTAGTTTTATCATTATTTTTCCTAACCAGCTTGTTCAGAGGTTCCTGATGAAGGGCTTATTCTCCTGCTCCTCGGATGCTGCCTGACTTGCTGTGCTTTTCCAGCACCACACTCACAACACTGTTCAGAAGTTATGACATGCCTCTAGAACAGAGGGGACTTGAACTGAGGCCTCTTAGGTCAGAGGTAGGGGCATTGTCACTGCACCACTGGAGACAGAGATTGTATTTACAGGGCGACCATTGTAACTGCGGAATTGGCTTCCGAGGTTTCAGTTATCCACGGTTTGTCGCGGCCTGAAAATATTCCATGGAACATTCTAGAACCATGAACCAGGAGGCTGCCGACGAGGTAATTTTTCCATTTAAAAGAGTGGAGTTTGCCACTATCCGTGTTTTGGGCATCCATGTTAGGCCTTAGAATGTATCCCCTGTGGATACGGGATGGGGGCAGGGGGGTGGGGAGCTACAGCATATTTTTTCTTCTACCTAGAATCACATGTAACTGCAAGAACTTCCCATCATGATTGCGGTGGGAGAGGAGTTAGATATACATATAGAATCCCTACAGTGTGGAAACAGGCCCTTCAGCCCAACAGGTCCACACTGACCCTCCGAACAGTAACCCACCCAGATCCATTCCCCTCTGCTCTACGTTTACCCCAGACCTAATACACCTAACCTACACATCCCTGAACAAATTTAGCATGACCAATTCACCTAACCTGCACATAGAGTCATAGAGATGTACAGCACGGAAACAGACCCTTCAGTCCCACCCGTCCATGCCGACCAGAAATCCCAACCCAATCTAGTCCCACCTGCCAGCACCCGACCCATACCCTTCCAAACCCTTCCTATTCATATAGCCATCCAGATGCCTCTTAAATGTTGCAATTGTACCAGCCTCCACCACATCCTCTGGCAGCTCATTCCATACACGTACCACCCTCCGTGTGAAAAGGTTGCCCCTTAGGTCTCTTTTATATCTTTCCCCTCTCACCCTAAACCTATGCCCTCTAGTTGTGGATTCCCCGAACCCAGGGAAAAGACTTTGCCTATTTATCCTATCCATGCCCCTCATAATTTTGTAAACCTCTATAAGGTCACCCCTCAGCCTCCGACGCTCCAGGGAAAACAGCCCCAGCCTGTTCAGCATTCTGGGAGGAAACCAGAGGAAACCCACACAGACATGGGGAGGATGTGCAAACTCCACACAGACAGTCACCTGAGACAGGAATTGAACCTGGCGCTGTGAGGCAACAGTGCTAACCACTGAGCCACTGTGCTGCCCCTTGGGGAGAGCGGAAAAGGACTAAACCAAAATGGATTTGATGGGGGGAAATAAGGCACTGTATCCCCATCTATCTAAAGGGGGTTGATGAACACCACGTGCTCCTTCTCCCAGGGATGTAACCGCAGAGGAGGAGGAGGACAGGCAAGCTGCAGTCCACAGCCTGCTGTTTATAACCAGCCTGGCTAGCCCTCCTCCAATCTGCCCACACCCCTCCCATACCCGAGTGTGCTGGATGACCAAAGGAGCGTGGGGCTGAAATACGACCTAAAACGCAACAAAAGATTCTAAACAGGCGGTCCCAAACGCCCGCTACAAAGAAAGGCTTTGTGTTGCTGATTCTAACTGCGTCAGATGATTCGGTTTCACATTAGGGGCGGCACGGTGGCTCAGTGGTTAGCACTGCTGCCTCACAGCGCCAGGGACCTGGGTTCAACTCCCGCCTCGGGTGACTGTCTGTGTGAAGTTTGCACATTCTCCCCGTGTCTGTGTGGGTTTCCTCCGGGTGCTTCGGTTTCCTCCCACAGTCACAAAGATGTGCAGGTCAGGGTGAATTGGACGTGCTAAATTGCCCGTAGTGTTAGGCGCATTAGTAAGGGGGAATGGGTCTGGGTGGGTTAAGTGTGGACACTGTAGGCAATCTAATCTAATTATCAGTACCTGTCCGCTAATGAAATCTGCCCACTCACGTGCAGAATATTTGAATAGTCAATTACGTTTAATGAGTATTGGGACACCCTGCTAGAGGAAGGACATTGTGAAACCTGAAAGGGTACAGTAAAGATTTACAAGAAGATTGGAGGGTTTGAGCTGCAGGAAGAGGCTCCATCTTCCTTGGACCAGGAGGCCGAGGGGGGGGGCCTTAAGAGGTTGACACAATCACAAGGGGCACGGGTAGGGTGAAGAGTCAAGGTTCGTTTCACCAGGGTGAGTCCAGAAGTTAGAGGATACATGATTAGGGTGAGAGGGGAAAGATTTAACAGGGACCTGAGCTGCAACCTGTTCATGCAGAGGGTGGTGCGTGTATGGAATGAGCTGCCAGAGGAAGTGGGGGGGGGTTGGAGGCTAGTACATTTAAAACTTAGCTGGATGGGTATATGAACAGGAAGGGTTTAGAGGGATATGGGTCAAATGCCGGCAAATGGGACTGGATTAGGTTAGGATATCTGGTCAGCATGGACGAGTTGGACTGAAGGGTCTGTTTCTGTGCTCTACGGCTATATTCCATGTCGATTAATTAGCAAACCGCATTTAATTCATCCTCTGTGCTACGCCCTCTCAGCAAGGGATGCTCAATTTAGATCTCGACACACATTCCAGATTCATCTCTGAAGGGATAACTGAGCTAGGCAGACTGTGTCATTGGTGGGGTTTGCTAGAAGAGCTGAATGACCAGCAGAAATGATCGCCACCTTCCCAGCTGATTCTGGGCTGCGAATGCCTTCAGCAGCTGCTGTTTCAGCTCTCAGATTAAATTATCCACAATGCTGAAAATAATTTGGCTAACGCCCCACCCAGCCCCCTGCGATCCCTTCTCTCCCCTGTGCTCTTCAGCAGTGTCTCGGAGAGTGATTTTACATCGTCTGCGAGATATTACAATGAAAGGTGTGCCCCACCCTAGAGAAGCACTTGCAACAATTCTGCAGCAAGTCTGCTGACAGAGTCTGGGAAAGATGACCTCTTCACTAGCCTCTGGCATCTTCCTGAAGAGATGCCCAATTTAGGCCACACATACACACACAGACAAATCCCAAATCTGTCTCTGAATTCCATTTGACCCAGGAATAGATATAAACAAAAATAGATCAGGGAAATTTGAAGACAATACTCAAAAATCTTCCACTTTGCACAAAATAAATATTTTCTTGCTAATATTTCCCGCAGCTAATAAATCAGCACCATTTTTAAAGAAAATGTTTTGAAATGTTGTTTTAAGCATCCACTTTTAAGATGAACGCCAGTCTCCAGATATACTAAGCGATGACAGCGCAGGTAAATATTAAATATTTGAGGTGTTGCTGGGAGGAAAGTAAATAATGATCTGGAAGGAAAATGAGACAGATACTGACCTTATCCGGAAAAAAAAAGTGTCGCTCTCCAGGAGACGCTGCCTTGGACGGCTGAAGGGAGCTCTTTGTATGTGCCTGTGAGGAGCAGTGTGTGTGTGTCTGTATATGAGAGAGAGAGTCAGCTTCGAGATGCTGTCCCCACCCCCTTCAGGCAGGAGACCTCTCTCTACTGCAATGCAGCAGATGCTGTCTGGAACAGTTCACGCCTGAATTATTCCATCAAGAGCAGCTCCCCAGCTGCCTGCCTTTGTCTCCAGCTGCCTCCTCCCTTTCCATTGGACCTCTCCGATGGTCCCAAGGCTCAGGCCCAGAGACAATGGAATATGCAGCCCAGCGAGGCAACAGTGTTAGGGCAGAGGCTGCACAGGGCAGACCAGGATGTTTCGGGTGGAGGGAGACGGATTCAGGTGCAAGGAGCACAATGTTGGAGTGCAGGGTAGGCTTAGAATGCATCTGCTCTTCTGTCTTTGTAACAAGCCGGTGTTTGAGCCAGCACTGCATCGCGAAAACGATTTTCAATCATATCCGAACTCCGGATGAGACACCAAAGCAGCGTCACCCAATTCCTACGGTGCGGAAGGAGGCCGTTCGGCCCATCATTGCCTGTCCCAGCCCTTCAAGCGAGCATGGTGACCTCCATGCCCGTCTCCTGCCAATTCCCCACACGCTTGCCACGCTCTCTCTCCCCAGACGATCGTCCAATGTCCCTCTTGATGCTTCCATCACATCTCCAGGCAGTGTATTGCCAGGTCCTAAGCCCCTTGTGGTATTACCAGTGGACAGCTAATCCAGAGCCCCAGGTAACATGCTGGGGACCCCGGTTTGAACCCCACTTCGGCAGATTGAATTCAATAAAAATTTTGAATCAAGAGTCTAATGATGACCATGAATCCATTGTCGGAAAAAATACCCCATCTTGTTCACTAATGTCCTTCAAGGAAGGAAATTGCCATCCTTACCAGGTATGGCCTACATATTTAGATTAGATTACATTAGATTACATTACAGTGTGGAAACAGGCCCTTCGGCCCAACAAGTCCACACCGACCCGCCGAAGCGAAACCCACCCATACCCCTACATTTAC
>NC_057760.1:56594-166231 GCF_004010195.1 Chiloscyllium plagiosum | reverse complement strand
TCTCTGGCGCTGTGAGGCAGCAGTGCTAACCACTGTGCCACCGTGCCGCCCAAACATGTGACTCCAGACTCCAAACATGTGGTTGATCCATAACTGCCCTCTGGGCAATTAGGGATGGGTAATAAATGCTGGCCCTTCCAGTGACAGCCACACAGTCATGACATTGTACGGCACAGAAACAGACCCTTCGGTCCAACTCGTCCATGCCAACCAGATATCCTAAACAAATCTAGTCCCATCTGCCAGCACTTGGCCCATATCCCTCTAAACCCTTCCTATTTATGAACCCATCTAGATGCCTTTTAAATGGTGCAATTGTACCAGCCTCCTCCACTTCCCCTGGCAGCTCATTCCATACACGCACTACCCTCAGCGTGAAAACGTTGCCCCAGGTCCCTTTTAAATCTCTCCCCTCCCACCTTAAACCTGTGCCCACTGGTTTTGGACTCCCCTACCCTAGGGAAAAAGACAATTCACCCCCAGTTAAAAAGCAAAGCAGGTTGCCCGAGTATGAATTTTGTTGGATCTTGCTGTGTACAAATCAGCTGCCCAACTTGATGACAATGTTCCACTTCACAAAGTACTTCCTTGGCTTAAGGGCGGCCCAAATGTGAATCGGTATGTCTTCTGTTTTCCAACATCCAACAGCCTCCCGGTGTTGAAACCCAATGACCCCGTTCGGTGGGGTATTGTCATTTTTGAGTCTCTCTTCCATCCAATACTGCTCGGGTGAGGTTGTTCACAAACAGCATCTTACCATTGGCTGTGATGGGAAACCTGGGGTCTTGTACCTGCTACATTACCAGCAGGTCTCACATAGAATCATAGAGTCATACAGCATGGAAACAGACCCTTCAGCCCAACCAGTCCATGATGATCACAATCCCAAACTAAACTAGTCCCACCTCCCTGCTCCTGGCCCATATCCCTCCAAACCTTTCCTAGTCAAGTACTTATTCAAATGTCTTTTAAACGTTGTAACTGTACCTACTTCCTCAGGAAGTTCATTCCACACACGAACTATCCTCTGTGTAAATAAATTGCCCCTCATGGCCTTTTTAAATCTTTCTCCTCTCACCTTAAAAGTCTGCCCCCAGTCTTGAAATCCCCCAACCCAGAGAAAAGACACCTGCCATTCACCTTATCTATGCCCCTCATGATTTTATAAAGTCACCCCTCCTACTATAAAAGTGCCAGACTATCCAGCCTTTTCTTATAACTCAAACCCTCCATTCCCAGCATCATCCTGGTAAATCTCTTCTGAACCCTCTCCAGCTTAATAATCTCCTTCCTGTAACAGGGCGACGAGAGCTGGACACAGTTCTCCAGACGAGGCTTCACCAACGTCCTGTACAACCTCAACATGACGTCCCCAACACCTGTACTCAAAGGTCTAAGCAATGAAGGCAAGCATGCTAAATGTCTTCTTAACTATCCCATCAATATGAGATGTAAATTTCAAAGAATTATGTACCTGAACCCCTAGGTCTCTCTGTTTCTATCCAAGGCCCCAACATTAATTGTACAAGTCCTGCCCTTGTTTGTTTTAGTGAAATGCAATATCTCGCATTTATCCGAGTTGAACTCCATCTGCTACTCCTCAGCCCATTGAACTAGACCTCTTTGTTATCTTAGATAAGCTTCATCACTGTCCACTATACCACCAATCTTGGTGTCATCCGCAAACTTACTAACCACGCCTTATATATCCCTCATCTAAATCATTTATATAAATGAGAAATAAAAGTGGACCCAGCACTGATCCCTGTGGAATATCGCTGGTCACAGGCCTCCAGTCCAAAAAAACAACCCTCCACCATCACTCTCTGTCTCCTGTCGTTAAGCCAATTTTGTACCCAATTGGCAAGCTCGCCCCGAATCCTATGTATTCTCATGTTACTAGTTAGTCTACCATGCAGAACCTTGTCAAAGGCTTTACCAAAGTTCATGTAGACAATGTCTACCACTCTGCCCTTATCAATCTTCTTGGTTATTTTCTCAAAGAAACTCAGACAGGCTGTGAGACATGCTTTCTCTCTCATAAAACCATGTTGAGGTCCGACGTGCTTGGAGAAGATCCCAGATCAGTTTGCGATGGTGATCTGAAATGAGCAGGAGCTCCTCCCTTGGGTGCCCCCCCCACCCCCCCCAAGAGAATTGGTTTCCACGGAGACAGGGAATCCTTGAAGTAAGGGAAAGTGAGGCTGGAGAACAGAGCTTAAAAATGTGTTGCTGGAAAAGCGCAGCAGGTCAGGCACCAATCCAAGGAGAAGGAGAATCGACGTTTCGGGCACAAGCCTGAAGAAGGGCTCATGGCCGAATCCTTGAAGTAAGGTTGGCCAAGCAAGGGCCATGCCTGCTGTCTCTCGGGCCAACAACAATGGAATTGTCGATTTATCACAGGGATTGAGCTCCATCTATTTGTGGACCATGGGCACAAGGAGAGGGAAATCACCAGCCTTGGGAACTCTGTATCTAAAGCCATCTGATGAGGTGTCTGTTTCTTGACCACTCCAAAGAACACTGCCAATAGCAGCCTTAATGCCTCATCGTAGCATAACACAACTTACTGCAATGTCAGTAGTCACACTGCCCGCTGTTGGCCAACGTAGTTAACATCAGTCATCACTTGGCCTGGTATTCAATTAGATGTTACTAAAACATACGAGATCCTGAGAGGGTGGGAGGAGGTTGGGGGAGGGGTGAGCGGAGTTCTGACCGGGTGAGTGCTGAGCGGATGTTTATCTCTGTTGGGGGATGGCGGGGGGGAACAGGGAAGTGTACTAAAGAAGGCCTGTCCCCTGTAAGATGGAGATGAGGAGGAATTCCATTAGTGTATGGAATGTTTTCCTGCAGAGATAGAGCAGGCTGGCTCAGGGAACATATTAAAGGCTGACTTTGACAGAGTTTTGATCAACAAGGAAGTCGTGGGTTATGGGGGGAGGGTGGTGGTTGGGGTGGGGGGTGGGGGGGCAAGCAGACAGCTAAGTGGAATGGAGACCACAATCTGATCAGCTGTGAATGTATTTGATGGTGAAACAGGCTCGAGGGCTTGAATGGCCCACTCCTGCTCCTCGTTCTGATGTTCACCCCAATGCCAATATTAACACCCCCTCAGCCTAACATATAATTATAACTTGTGTCATACTTAAATGTGAAATTCAAAAATGACTCACCCTCGAGGTTTCCAAGACGACTGCCAGCTCCAATGATGTCACACTGTGATGTCAGCATTCTGTGATAATAACAGATTAATTATGTAATCGCACGTAACGATGGCAACACTGATAATGCTATCGCGCATAACGATGGCAACACTAATGGTGTCATTGCATGTAACGATGGTAACACTAAGATGTCATTTCCTGTAATGATGGCAACGCCAATGATGTCATCATATGTAATTATGCCAACACCAATTATATCATCATATGTTCTTGACAGCAATGCTGATGATGTCATCATACAGCAATACTAGTAGTCTCATTGCCTGTAATGATGGCAACATCGATGATGTCATCACACTAACCAGAGCAACACTGATTATGTGATCACACATCATGCTGACAATGCTGATGGTATCAGTGTCATGTGATAATGACAGAACGCTTGTACCTGGATCATGTGACCATGACTGAACTTGTGATGACAAATGGGGAATGGGAACCTCAGTCTCCTGACTCAGGCAGCAGTGTCCTCAGGGGTGAACCACAGCCCCAGTTCTTCTTCAGTTTGCAGGCAGAGTGAGACAGCATGACCTTCCAATTCTGCATTTCCCTGAAGTGCTGTTCCAGTAGTCAGTGGATAATGTGAGGATCACTGCCTTCCCCAGCCTCAGCTGGCTAAAGTCCTTTGCTGAACCAACTCGCGTTGCCCCCAATCAGAATAGACCAAGTTTTTAAAAATGATGAAGGGAGATAGCTGAGACTCAGGTGGTAAACTAACTGAACCATTGTAGGAAACATGAAGGACTTGCATTTTTATATCGCCTGTCATGGCTCATGTATTCCTTAAACACTTTACAGCCACCTTCAACAAGTCTCTGTTATAATATAGCAGCCAATTTAATCACAGCAAGCTTCCACAAACAGCAATGAGATATTTTTCGAATGAATGCTGCTCTTTAAAACCATCAAGAAGAACAATCCTATTCTCTCTCTCTGAAAATAATATTTTCTTTTACATCCAACTGAGAGGGGCTACTGAGACTTCAGTTTAACATCTCAACTGAAAGATGGCATCCCTGACAGTATGCAACTCCCTCAGTGCAGACCCTCTGACAGTGCAGTGCTCCATCAGCACTGGCCCTCTGATAGCACGGTGCTCCCTCAGCACTAACCCTCAAACTGCAGGATTCCTTCAGCACTGACCTTCCGATAGTGTGGCACTCCCTCAGCTCTGACCCTCAGTTCCTGCCCCCTCAGCACTGACCCTCCCCTTCATCTCTCCCTGCCCCTCTCCCCCATTCCTCAATCCTCCTATTCCTTTCTCCCTCATGAGTTCATCCAGCCTTCCTCCCTTCAGTGAATCCCTCCTGTTCAACTCACCCAACGGGAGGGAAAGAACTGGCAAAGCCCAATTGGATAGTCACACCAAGAGGGTCTAGAGCTGTCGAAGTGGGTAGAATGGCTTCCCTCCACACAGTGCCCGCTCCCTCAGTGCTGCCCCATCCACAGTGCCCACTCCCTCAGCGCTGGCCCTCCAACAGTGCCCAGTCCCTCAGCACTGACCCTCCATCAGTGCCTAGTCCTTCGGTGCTGACCCTCCAACAGTGCCTGCTCCCTCAGTGCTGACCCTCTGACAGTGCCCGCTCCCTCAGCACTGACCCTCTGACAGTGCCCTCTCCCTCCGTGCTGACCTTCCAACAGCGCCCACTCACTCAGCGCTGGGCCTCCAACAGAAATCTCTCCTTCAGCGCTGGCCCTCTGACAGTGCCCGCTTCCTCAGTGCTGGCCCTCTGACAGTGCCCACTCCCTCAGTGCTGGGCCTCCGACAGTGCTCACTCCCTCACTGTTGGCCTTCCAACAGTGCCTGCTCCCTCAGCGCTGACACAGTGCCCACTCCCTCAGCGCTGGCCATCCGACAGTGCCCACTCCCTCAGTGCTGGCCCTCCGACAGTGCCCACTCCCTCAGCACTGACTCTCTGACAGTGCCCACTCCCTCAGCGCTGGGCCTCCAACAGTGCTCATTCCCTCACTGTTGACCTTCCAACAGTGCCCGCTCCCTCAGCGCTGACACAGTGCCCACTCCCTCAGTGCTGGCCTTCCGACAGTGCCCACTCCCTCATCGCTGACCCTCTGACAGTGCCCACTCCCTCAGCGCTGGCCCTCTGACAGTGACCTTTCCCTCAGCGCTGGCCCTCTGACATTGCCCGCATTCTCAGCGCTGACCTTCCTACAGCGCCTGATCCCTCAGCGCTGGGCCTCCGACAGTGCTCATTCCCTCACTGTTGACCTTCCAACAGAGCCCGGTCCCTCAGCGCTGACACAGTTCCCACTCCCTCAGTGCTGGCCATCCAACAGTGCCCACTCCCTCAGCGCTGACCCTCCAATAGTGCCCACTCCCTCAGTGCTGACCCTCTGACAGTGCCCGCTCCCTCAGCACTGACCCTCTGACAGTGCCCTCTCCCTCCGTGCTGACCTTCCAACAGCGCCCACTCCCTCAGCGCTGGTTCTCCAACAGTGCCCAGTCCCTCAGTGCTGACCCTCCAACAGTGCCCTCTCCCTCAATGCTGACCCTCTGACAGTGCCCACTCCCTCAGCGCTGACCCTCCGACAGTGCCCACCCCGTCAGCGCTGACCCTCCGACAGTGCCCACTCCCTCAGCGCTGGCCCTCCAATAGTGCCCACTCCCTCAGTGCTGACCCTCTGACAGTGCCCGCTCCCTCAGCACTGACCCTCTGACAGTGCCCTCTCCCTCCGTGCTAACCTTTCAACAGCGCCCACTCCCTCAGCGCTGGGTCTCCAACAGTGCTCACTCCCTCACTGTTGACCCTCCAACAGTGCCCGCTCCTTCAGTGCTGACCCTCCAACAGTGCCAGGTCCTTCAGTGCTGACCCTCCAACAGTGCCCAGTCCCTCAGTGCTGACCCTCTGACAGTGCCCGCTCCCTCAGCACTGACCCTCTGACAGTGCCCTCTCCCTCCGTGCTGACCTTTCAACAGCGCCCACTCCCTCAGCGCTGGGCCTCTGACAGTACCTGCTCCCTCAGTGCTGACCCTCCGACAGTAGTCACTCCCTCAGCGCTGGCCCTCTGACAGTGCCCACTCCCTCAGCGCTGGCCCTCCGACATTGCCCGCACTCTTAGCGCTGACCTTCCTAACGCGCCTGATCACTCAGCGCTGGGCCTCCGATAGTGCTCACTCCCTCACTGTTGACCTTCCAACAGTGCCCGCTCCCTCAGCGTTGACACAGTGCCCACTCCCTCAGCGCTGGCCATCCGACAGTGCCCACTCCCTCAGCGCTGACCCTCCAGCAGTGCCCACTCCCTCAGCGCTGGCATTGGGAGTGTCAATCTCGAAGAGGGAGCGGGCTTTGCACCTACAATCTTTTGGGTTAGAGACGAGAGGAGAGGGAACGACCCCTTACCATGGCAGTCCCAAAGGCCGAGGCTTGATGCGATGGGAACCAAAGGACAAAGATGTGGGACACTGGGAGTAACACACCTTTGGTGGTCGCTTTGTCAGTATAGACCCGATGGGCCAAAGGGCCTATCCCATGCTGTATGACTTGACTGACTTTAGATGAATGAGAGGTGAACTCATTGAAACATTGTTGGGTGTCTCGACAGGGTAAATAGTGAGATGTTGTTTCCACTCCTGGGAGAATCTAGGAGCAGAGACCATCGTCTTGGAATAAAGGGGTGCAGTTTAAGACTGAGATGAGGAGGGTTTTTTTTCCTCTGAGGGTCGAGAGTATTTGAAACTCCTTTGCAGAGTGGGAGCAGAGTCCTTGTGGATATTTAAGGATGACATAGATGGATTCTTGATCGGGAAGGGAATCAAGTGTTATGGGGAAAGGATGGGAAAGCAGACATGAAGAGCGTTAACTCTCCCACGATCCTGTTGAATGACAGACCAGGCCCGAAAGGCTGAATGGCCTGGTCCCATTGCTATTCCTTATGGACTAACAGGTAAACCGGGAAAGCGATGAAGGTTTGTTGGATCGAAGAATTCGCCAGAGGTGTAGCAGCAAACACCGCCTCACACAATCTGTCCTCCGTCATGGCTACACCTGAAATAACACAGCTACAGCTTACATACAATTACAGCTCGTCCATCACTTCAAGAATTAACCCTGCAACTGCTTTTTCTCTCTCCAATTGTCTGCTTCCCTCCTGTGGACACTGACATGGACGGGGGGGGGAGGTACAGCTGAGCGGAGGGAAGCCATTCTACCCACTTCGACAGCCCTAGCCCCTCTTGGTGTGGCTGTCCAATTGGGCCTTGCCAGTACTTTCCCTCTGCAGGAACAGGAGGGATTCACTGAAGGGAGGGAAGCTGGATGAACTCATGAGGGAGAAAGGAACAGGAAGATTCGGGAATGGGGAAGAGGAGCAGGGAGAGACGAAGGGGTGGATGCGAGGGAGATCCCACAGAGTCTACAACGCAGAAATGGACCCTTCAGTCCAACTCATCCATGCCGACCAGATATCCTAAATAAATCTAGTCCCATTTGGAGTCATAGAGATGTACAGCACGGAAACAGAGCCTTCGGCCTAACTCTTCAATTCCGACCATGTTTCCCGAACTAATCTAGTCCCATCTGCCGGCGTTTGGCCCATATCCCTCTCAACCTTTCCTATGCAGGGGCAACTTTTTCACATAGAGGGTGGTGCGTGTATGGAATGAGCTGCCAGAGGAAGTGGTGGAGGCTGGTACAATTAGAACATTTAAAAGGCATCTGGATGGCTAAATAAATAGGAAGGGTCAAGAGGGAATATGGGCCAAATGCTGGCAAATGGGACTAGCTTAGTTTAGGATATTGGACATGTTGGAGCAAAGGGTCTGTTTCCATCTGTACATCTCTATGACTATAGCTATTCAGGTATCTGTCCAAATATATTTTAAATGTTACTGTTCCCACACCTACCTCTTCCTCTGGTCGTCCATTCCACATACGCACCACCCACTGCGTGAAAAAGTTGTCCCTTTTAAATCTTCCCCCTCTCACCTTAAACCAATGCTCTCTGGACTCCCCTAACCTCGGGAAAAGACCTTGGCTATTCACCTTATCAATATCCCTCATGATTTTATAGAACCTACACTCAAGTGAGAAAAACTCACAGCTTCTGCTTATAACACAAACCCTCCAGTCTCGGTAACATCCTTGTAAATTTCTTCTGCACCTTTTCCAGTTTAGAATACTAGAATCTGTACAATGTGGAAACAGGCCCTTCGGCCTAACAAGTCCAAACTGACCCTCCAAAGACTAGCTCACCCAAACCCATTCCCCTACCCTATATTTACCCCTGTTAATGCACCTAGCCTGCACATCCCTAGACACTACTGGGACAATTTAGCATGGCCAATCCACCCTAAACTGCACATTCTTGGATTGTGGAAGGAAACCTGAGCACCCGAAGGGGACCCACGCAGACAATGTGCAAACTCCACACAGTCAGTCGCCCGAGGCTGGAATCGAACCCGGGTCCCTGGTGCTGTGAAGCAGCAGTGCTAACCACTGAGCCACCATGCTGCCCATGTCATCCTTTCTAGAGCAGGGCGACCAAAACTGTACACAGTACTCCAAAAGTAGCCTCACCAACACAACGTAATGTCCCAAATCTCTGACCAATGAAGATAACCGTGCCAAATGGGGAGTGGAAATGCTAAGATGGAGCAGAGGGGTTAGGGTGCGAGAAAATTCGGGCTATCCTCAGATGCTGAGTGAGGATGTATTGGATCTGGTCGTGACTCAGCCCTGTTTCACTTCCCTGTCTTGGTGTTTTCTCTGATCTCTGGCTGACCTCAGACCTCGAGAATGAAAAGAGGAAACAAAGCCTTCATCAACAACAGTGGCTCAGTGGTCAGCACTGCCGCCTCACAGCGTCAGGGACCCGGCTTCGAGTCACCCTTGGGCGACCATCTGTGTGGAGTTTGCATGTTCTTCCCCCCACTGCACCGTGTCTGCGTGGGATTCCTATGGCTTCCTCCCACAGTCTAGGGATGTGTAGGTTAAGGTGGATTGGCTATGCTAAATTGTCCCATAGTTCAGGGATGTGCAGGTTAGGGTGGATTGGCCACGCTAAATTGTCCCATAATGCCCAGGGATTTGCAGGTTAGGGTGGATTGGCCACGCTAAATTGTCCCATAATGCCCAGGGATGTGCAGGTTAGGGCCATGCTGAATTGTCCCATAATGCCCAGGGATGTGCAGGTTAGGGTGGATTAGCCATGGGAAATGCAGGATGCTCTTTGGAGGGGCAATGTGAACTCGATGGGCCGAATAGCCTGCAACCACACAATTGTAGGGATCCTAGAAAAGGATGAGACATTGCCCTGGTCGCTTTAAGGAGTTCCTTTAAAGTGGAGAGATTTAAGGGAGAGAAATCCAGACTCGAAAGGGGGGGGGGGGGAAGCAATTTTGAAAAAGAAAATGAATAAGGCAGACTCCCTGAATCCTGGTGCTTTTTAAAAACAAAATATTCTGAAATGTATGTAGCTGTCCGCAGTAGTCATACCCAGAGGTGGCGTCCTGTGAGTGTGCTTTCAATAAACCAGAACCCTCCCCCTGTCTGGCCATGAGAAACTGAGAGGTCTGTTCCTCTTTTAGAAAAAAAAGTGAGCCGAGTGACTCAGTAAGCGAATGAAAGTTATCAGCCCCACCTTACAGAAACAGCCAAACCAACAAGGAAGCAAATTGCGGACTAGTTAACTTTATTTCTTTACCCCCCCCCAAAAAAAAAACACACACGAGGACTGTCGATAAAAGTTCAGATGTTTTTCTCTTTTTTAAAAAAACAGTGGAACTTGTACTTTTGAAAACTCGACTTCCTGATTGACTTAGAGAAAGAGAGAGAGAGAGAGCCTGACAAAAGGTAAGCCATGGTGTGTTCGGAGATGTTGAAAGTCCCCCAAGATCTTGGAGACGACAGAAGGGGGGGAAGAGAGAGAGAGATCTGTTTTAAAACAACGAACCTTTTTAGTCTCTTTCTGCCTCCTGCAGTTAATATCTGAGGCAGAGACGGAAACGTTGCTGGAAATCTTTTTTTTTAAATAAGTCAGGGAGTTGAAGAAATGGGACATTAAGTAAACGAAATCAGCAATTTTAATGTAATCAGTACTTTGAGGCGCAAAAACAAAAGACTCGAGTTGTCCCTTTTGTGAGGAGTTTGAGATCAGTTATTATTCCCAATCTAAGTTACAAATTACTTTGTTGAGTTTCAAAGGCGTGGTTTGGAATTTCATTTTTTTTTGACAGAACTGAATTTGAGGATTTCTTGGGTGAATGTGCCGTAACCTCTCTCTTCTTCTTCTTGTTTTACTTTTTTGACCTTTTAGGGGGGAAAAAAAGCTCCTCTATACAACTGGGCAGTCGTGTTCAGAGCTTGCGGTATGAGTTTAAAACAAAAAGGGCAGGAGGTTTTGAAAGTGGTGGGAGTCCCAAGTCTTCCCCCTCCCTCCTTGTTGTGGCTGGTTTTGTGTATTGCATGAGCAAACTTGACCCCCCAAGGCTCCCCATCAGGTTTGGCTGAAGGTTATAGGGCCTGTCTTTGTGAGAATTTCTGACTTCATTGCAGAACTTCCTTCCCCTCTCTCTCTCTTTGCAAAACCCTTCTCGTCTCGAGTTTAACTGCCTCGCTGTGTAGTCCAAAACTTGTTCTACTTGTTCATTGAACTAACTCGCTCCATTTCCTACTCTCAGTTGGGGGGGTGGTGAGTGGGGAAGGGTAGAGGGAGGTAGACCAGTTTATTGGAGACCTGCGTTTCAGTCAGTAGCCTTCCTTTGGTTCATATTTTGTAAAAACAAAAAGCAACAGGAAGTTAGCCGAAGCAAAGGGGACTGTAGCTGCTATTGTCGCTTGTGGTGAAAATGCCACCGACTCCACTGATGCCCATTTTAAAAAAATCTCTTGGGGAGGGCATTCTGCCATCTTTACCAGCTCTGGCCTGTCACGTGACAAATTGACCCCATCTGCCTCCTCTCTGAATTGGGCCTAGCAAGACCAAAAGCCTCAAGGTCAATTAGAGGGATGGAATGGAGTGGCGGGAGGGGGGGAAACAAAGGTTGGCAACTATGCAACCTTCCTTTGGATCGTAGAAATCTCCTTTCTCTCCCCAAACCACCACCCACCACCACCGACATTCTCCCTACTGTCTTTCCAACTGTGATAGTCTTCCTTCCAGAGCCTACTATTTTTACAAAGTTTTCTTTTTTTAAAAAAACGTTTGCCAGAAAATACTTTGAGATGGCTTGAGCAAGGAGAGGGGCTCTTCGGCTCATCAAAAACGAAGCAGTCCCGTTTTCCAGCCTTGTATGAATTATAGAATCCCTACAGTGTGCAAACAGGCCCTTCGAGTCAACACAGACCCCACCCCGAAGACTATCCCACCCAGACCCATTCCTTTACCCTATTGCTCTACATTGACCTCTACTAATGCACCTAACCTATACATTCCCTGGACAATCCACCCTAACCTGCACACCTTTGGACTGTGGGAGGAAACCGGAGCACCTGGCCAAAGCTCACGCAGGCACGGGGAGAATGTGCAAACTCCACACAGAAAGTCAACCAAGGCTGGAATTGAACCTGGGTCCCTGGTGCAGTGAGACAGCAATGCTAGATTAGATTAGATTACTTACAGTGTGGAAACAGGCCCTTCGGCCCAACAAGTCCACACCGACCTGCTGAAGCGCAACCCACCCAGACCCATTCTCCTACATTTACCCCTTCACCTAACGCTACGGGCAATTTAGCCTGGCCAATTCACCTAACCTGCACACTTTTGTCTAACCCACGCAGACATGGAGAGAATGTGCAAACTCCACACAGTCAGTCGCCTGAGGCGGGAATTGAACCCGGGTCTCTGGCGCAGTGAGGCAGCAGTGCTAACCACTGTGCCACCCATTGAGTCACCATGCTGCCCCTGATATAAACTGATACCCCCCACCCTGGGTGTTAAGGGACGAAAGAAATCTGGATTTCTGACCGAAGACCACACTCCACTGCTGAATGCACGCATTTCTGTTCCTGACGGGAATCCTGTCCATTTGAGGGAACTGTGACCGGGATGGGTCACTTTCTTTGACTTTCAGAATGCAAGGTGGCGGGGTTTCTTTTTTTTTCTTTCGTCAGCGCTGGCTTAGGCATCTGCGTTGTTAAACATTACCTCTCCTTGGAAAGACGGAATTTAAAATCCTGTAGCTCCTTTTGCAATCTCAGCACCTGCAGGCGCTTGGAGGTGAATGAGTCGTTTAGAATTGTGGGATTGGCGTCAGAAAATGTATCCAGCTGGTGATCTTTTTGTGTGTGTGTGTGTGTGTGTGTGTGTGTGTGTGTAAAATTTGTGTGCACAGTTGGGCGAGGGGCCGATGCCTTAAGGTCTCTTGATTAGGGACAGTTGCAGAGTTGTGTCCCGGGCTGGGTCTACAACTCTGCGGACGCAATCACTGACCTGCACCGGTTCCCATTTAGCCATCGTCTCATTGGAAGTAGGAGCCGGAGTAGGCAGATTGGCCTATCACCATTTAACGTGGATCGGATCTCATCCTGGTCCCAGCTCCACTCTTTCCACCTGCTCCCCCTAGCCCTTTACTCCCGCCTCTCATCACAGAAACGTCCCCCTCTCTTTCTTGACCATAGATTCGATTCTGCCTCCGCTGCACACTGTGGGTCAGTGAGTTCCACAATGTCGGTGTTAAGATTCCTATCTGCGCTTTCCAATCCTCCCCCCAACCCCCAACACCTCCCTATTGCTGTAACCTCCAGCCCCTTGAGTTTTTCTTTCACATGCAGAATGTGTGGAATGAACTGCCCGAGGGAATGTTGGATGCGGGTGCAGTTACAACATTTAATGAAGACATTTTGGATAAGTCCATGAAAAGTTTGGAAGGATATGGACCTTATAGAAGTTGATAAAATAATGAGGGGCACACTGGCAGGTGTCTTTTCCCGAGGATGGGGGAATTCCAACACTTAAGGGGAGAAGAGAGAGATTTTTAAAAAAGACGTGAGGGTCGTTCACATGTGGAGTGAACTTCCTGAGGAAGTGGTGGATGTTACAATGTTTAAAAGACATTGGGATAAGTATGTGAACAGGAAAGGTTTGGAGGGATATGGGCCAGGAGCAGGCAGGTGGGATTAGTTTAGTTTTGGAGAATGGTCGGCATGGATTGGTTGGGCCGAAGGGTCTGTTTTCTGTGCTGTATGACTCTAAATGGGTCTGGTTTAGTTTGGGAACATGGTTGACATGGACCCAAGGCTCTGTTTCCATGCTGTATGACTCTATGACCCCCATCTGAGCACCCTCCCAGAATTCTGTGCTAGTTCCGGTGGGGCGGCACGGTTGCTCAGTGGTTAGTACTGCAGCCTCACAGCACCAGGGACCCAGGTTCAATTCCAGCCTCGGGCGACTGTCTGTGTGGAGTTTGCACGTTCTCCCTGTGTCTGCGTGGGTTTGCTCCGGGTTTCCTCCCACAGTCCAAAGATGTGCAGGTCAGGTGAATTGGCCGTGCTAAATTGCCTGTAGTGTTAGCTGTATTAGTCACAGGGAAGTAGGTCTGGGTAGGTTACTCTTCGGAGCGTCAGTGTAGACATATTGGACTGAAGGGCCTGTTTCCACACAGTAGGGAATCTGATCAATTATGTAACTGCTCCTCCGTTGGCGTTGTTTCTCCCCCGTCCCTCGCATTCCTCATTTCTAAGGTGCACCTCAAAGACAAAAGGAAGAATTTTACTTGCATTGGAGGCAGTCCAGAGAAGGTTCACTCACTGATCCAGGGTATGGAGGGTCTGACTTATAAGGGAGAGGTTAGAACAGATTAGATACCCTACGGTATGGAAACAGGCCCTTCGGCCCAACAAGTCCACAACGACCCTCGAAAGAGCAACCCACCTAGACCCATTCCCCCACCTTACATTTACCCCTGACTAATGCACCTAACGCTATGGGCAATTTAGCATGGTCAATTCACCTGACCCGCACATCTTTTGGATTGAGTAGATTGGGCCTGGATTCAATGGATTAGAGGCGACCTTATTGAAACATAGAAGGTTCTTGGGGGGGAAATTGACAGGGGAGAAGTGGCGAGGTTGTTTCCCCTTGTGTGTGGGAGAGTCTAGGAACCAGAGGGGCGTCATCTCAGAGTCGGGGGGTCGCCTGTTAAAGACAGAGATGGGGAGGACTTTATTCTGTCTGAGGGGAGATGAGTCTGTGGAATTCTTTGCCACAGAAGGCTGGGTCATTCAGGATATTCAAGGCTGAGAGTGATTTTTAACCAAGAAGGGAATCAAGGATTATGGAGAAAAAGGTAGGAAAGTGGAGATGAGGAGTCGCAAAGCAGACCCGATGGGCCTACAGCCATTCCTTTTGTTTCTAGGTCTAACCCTCCCCGGCTTGGTCCAATCTGCCTTAGTATATCTCTTGACGTGGCTCAGTATCACGTCGCTGTTTTGTGAAACGTCCCTGCGGAAAGTTTCAGGGTGTTTGGTCAACACTTGAAGGTGCTATGTGAACACAAGTTGTTGTTGTGGTTTCCCCTCCCTCGCTGACGTGTGGGGCGTTCCAATTAAAAAGGAACTCCAGCCTCAGCTTTCCCGCAAAGACTCCCATTTGCCCAGGAACGTGCGAGGCGGGTTCTGGTCTTCCCAAGGTATATGGCCGTCAGAGTGTCACCAGCTCTGAAAAAGACGTTTGCCATCTCTTGGTTGGTTGTGGGCGCAGATCTCCATGCTCACCTTGCAAATGAAAGTGAGTGTTTGTGTTTCGCCTGTTCTTAATCAACAGAAGCGTTCCCCGCTTTTGGTCATCAGTGTTTTAGAGAGTCATAGAGATGTACAGCACAGAAACAGACTCTTCGGTCCAACCCGTCCATGTTGACCAGATATCCCAACCCAATCTAGTCCCACCTGCCAGCACCCGGCCCATATCCCTCCAAACCCTTCCTATTCATATACCCATCCAGATGCCTCTGAAATGTTGCCATTGTACCAGCCTCCACCACTTCCTCTGGCAGCTCATTCCATACACGTACCACCCTCTGTGGAAAAGGTTGACCCGTAGATCTCTTTTCCCCTCTCACCCTAAACCCATGCCCTCTAGTTCTGGACTCCCCGATCCAAGGGAAAAGACTTGTCTATTTATCCTATCCATGCTCCTCATGATTTTGCAAACCTCTATAAGGTCACCCCTCAGCCCTCGACGCTCCAGGGAAAACAGCCCCAACCTGTTCAGCTTCTCCCTATAGCTCAAATCCTCCAATCCTGGCAACATCCTTGTAAATCTTTTGTGAACCCTTTCAGGTTTCACAGCATCTTTCTGACAGGAAGGAGACCAGAATTGCACGCAGTATTCAAACAGTAGCCTAACCAATGACCTGTACAGCCGCAACATGACCTCCCAACTCCTGTACTCGATACTCTGACCAATACAGGAAAGCATACCAAACGCCTTCTTCACTATCCTATCTACCTGCGACTCTGCTTTCAAGGAGCTATGAACCTGCACTCCAAGGTCTCTTTGTTCAGCAACACTCCCTAGGATTTTACCATTAAGTGTATAAGTCCTGCTAAGATTTGCTTTCCAAAATGCAGCTGCTCACATTTATCTGAATTAAACTCCATCTGCCACTTCTCAGCCCATTGGCCCATCTGATCAAGATCCTGTTGTAATCTGAGGTAGAGAGACAGACAGCACCCTCAGCCACTGTATGATCATTGGAACCACACCAGATAAAGTGGGAGATGTGAATCTCACCTCCATCTTCAATCCTCAATGCGATGGGAGGTGATGGCATGGTGATATTATCGCTAGACTGTTAACCCAGAGGGACCCGGGTTCGAATCCCGGATGGTGGAATTTGAATTCGGTGAAGAATCGGCAGCGATGACTGTGAATCCACTGTCGGGAAAAACCTGGCTGGTTCGCCGATGCTCTTTCGGGAAAGAAACTGCCATCCTTACCTGGTCTGGCCTCCATGTGACTCCAGACCCACAGTAATGCGGTTGACTCTTAACTGCCCTCTGGGGCAAGTTAGGGATGGGCAATAAATGCTGGCCCACTCAGCGATGCCTGTGAATGAATTAAAAAGAAAATGAGGTGTTGGGGCAATTTCTGTATAACCCCCGACCTCTCCCCTCCCCTGCCAAATCCCCAGCTGCCTTCAGCCTGCCCTTCACCCGCTTCCTGGTCAATGTCAGGAGTACCCAGGTTTTTGAAGTTTGATTTTGAACAGCAAGCTCTTGGATTCCTGGGAGTAAACTCGCTGCACACACAGGGTGGTACGGGTGTGGAATGAGCTGCCAGAGGAAGTGTGATTCTAGATGAGAGTGGTGCTGGAAAAGCACAGCAGTTCAGGCAGCATCTGAGGAGCAGGAAAATCGACGTTTTGGGCAGAAGCCCTTCATCAGGAATTTCCAGCATCTGCAGTCATTGTTTTTACCCTGCCAGAGGAAGTGGTGGAGGCTGGTACAATTGCAACATTTGGATAGGTATATGAATAGGAAGGGTTTTGAGGGATGTGGGACTAGATTGGGTTGGGATATCTGGTCGGCATGGACGGGTTGGACCGAAGGGTCTGTTTCCGTGCTGTACGTCTCTATGATATTTTGCTTACAAACTTATTTTTTTTTACGCTGTGCCTGGAACCTGGAACAGGTTCCAAAAATACGCCATCTTCCTCTTGGCTGGCCGTATGTCGATGGAGAATTGCCACATCCTGGTGGAATTTTGAGACTCTTGGTGTAGAGAAGGCTGAGGGGAGGTTTGATTTTGAGATGTTTGTCACAGTCAGATGTCTACTGTGCAGCTAATTCTTGTCAGTCAGAAATGACCTCCTCGCTGTGCTGAGACCCCATTTCCCAGCACTTAGCTCATAGCTTTGGTATGGAAGTGAACTTCTAGAGTCATACAGCATGGAAACAGACCCTTCTGTCCAAGGCACATCACACATCATTGCAAAAGATAAGGAGGTGGGTACGGTAACATTTTAAAAGGCATCATCTAGATATCAATCATTTTTGTAAAATCAGGAGAGACATGGGTAGGATAAATAGACTAGGCCTTTTCCCCAGAGTAGGGGAGTCCAAAACTAGAGAGCATAGGTTTAAGGTGAGAAGGGAAAGATTTTAAAAAGTACCTAAGGGGTAACTTTTTCACGCAGGAGGTGATGTGCACATCGAATGAGCCACCAGAGGAAGTGGTGGAGGCTGGGACAATTACAATATTTAAGAGGCATCTGGATGGGGTCATGAATAAGAAGGGTTTAGAGGAATATGGGTGAAATGTTGAAAAGTAATAGAGTCATAGAGATGTACAGCATGGAAACAGACCCTTCGGTCCAACCCGTCCATGCCGACCAGATATCCCAACCCAATTTAGTCCCACCTGCCAGCACCCGGCCCATATCCCTCCAAACCCTTCCTATTCATATACCCGTCCAAATGCCTCTGAAATGTTGCAATTGTACCAGCCTCCACCACATCCTCTGGCAGCTCATTCCATTTGAATTTAGGATAACTATTCCCTTGATTTAGAGGGGGAGTTGAGGCAACCCTGATAATTATAGGCCAGCGAGCCTTACTTCAGTTGTGGGTAAGGTGTTGGAAAAGGTTATAAGAGATAGGATTTATAATCATCTGGAAAGGAATAATTTGATTAGGGACGGTTAACACAGTTGTGAAGGGTAGGTCGTGCCTCACTAACTTTATTGAGTTCTTTGAGAAGGTGACAAAACAGGTGGATGAAGGTAAAGCAGTTGATGTGGTGTATATGGCGTCAGTAAGGCATTTGATAGGGTTCCACACGGTTGCACAAAATATGGAGTTTCGGGATTGAGGGTGATTTAGCGGTTTGGATCAGAAATTGGCTAGCTGAAAGACGACAGAGGGTGGTGGTTGATGGGAAATGGTCATCCTGGAGCTCAGTTACTCGTGGTCTGCCGCAAGGGTCTGTTTTGGGGCCACTGCTGTTTGTCATTTTTATAAATGACCTGGATGTGGGCGTAGAAGGATTTTGCGGATGACACTAAGGTAGGCAGGGTTGTGGATAGTACCAAAGGATGTTGTGGGTTACAGAGGGAGATAGATAAGATGCAGAGCTGGGCTGAGACGTGGCAAATAGAGCCTAATGCGGAAAAGTGTGAGGTAGTTCACTTCAGAAGAAGTAACAGGAATGCAGAGTATTGGGCTGATGGTAAAATTCTTGGCAGTGTAGATGAACAGAGAGATCTCGGTGTCCTAGTGCATAAACCCCTGAAAGTTGCCACCCAGACTGATAGGGTTGTTAAGAAGGTATATGGTGTGTTGGCATTTATTGGTAAGGGGATTAAGTTTCGGAGCCACGAGGTCACGCTTCAGCAGTACAAGACACTGGTAAGGCTGCACTTGGAGAATTGCATACAGTTCTGGTCACTGCATTATAGGAAGGACGTGGAAGCTTTGGAAAGGGTTCAGAGGAGATTTACCAGGATGTTGCCTGGTATGGAGGGAAGGTCTTATGAGGAAAGGCTGAGGGAACTGAGGCTGTTTTCATTGGCGAGAAGAAAGTTGAGAGGTGACTTAATAGAGACGTATATGATAATCAGAGGATTAGATAGGGTGGACAGTGAGACTCTTTTTTTTTTCCTTGGATAGTGAAGGCTAACATGAGGGAACATAGCTTTAAATTGAAGAGTGATAGATTTAGGATGGATATTAGGAGTAGTTTCTTCATTCAGAGAGTAGTAGGGGCGTGGAATGGCCTGCCTGCAACAGTAGTAGACTCACCAACGTTAAGGGCATTTAAATGGGCATTGGACATACATATGGATAATAATGAAACGCTGTAGGTTAGATGGGCATCAGATTAATTTCACTGTTTAGTGCAACATCAAGGGCCGAAGGGACTGTACTACGCTGTAACGTTCTATGTTCTATGGTGGCACGGATGAGTTGGACCGAAGGTCTGTATTCATGCGGTGTGACTCTAATTTTGGTATCTTTTACTTTCTTTGGATAACTGCCAAGTAGAGTTCAGTACAATTCCATACATGCATCACCCTCTGCATGAAAACTTTGCCCCTCAGGTCATTTTTAAAAAAGTCTTTCCCCTCTCACCTTAAACCTATGCCCTCAAGTTTTGGAATCCCTAATCTGTGAAAAAAGACATTGTCTATTTACCCTATCCACGCCCCTCATGATTTTATAAACCTCTATAAGGTCACCCCTCAGCCTCCGATGCTCCAGGGAAAACAGTCCCCAGCCTATTCAGTCTCTCGCTATAGCTCAAACCCTCCCACCCCAGCAACATCCTAATCTTTTCTGAACCCTTTCAAGGTTAACAACATCTTTCCTGTAGCAGGGAGACCAAAATTGAACGCAGTATTCCAAAAGTGGCTTAACCAATGTTCCTGTACAGCCGCAACATGATGTTCCAACTGCTACACTCGATGGACTGACCAATAAAGGAAAGCATATCAAACTCCTTCTTCACTATTCTGTATACCTGAGACTCCACTTTCATGGAACTGTCAACCTGCACTCCAAGGCCTCTTTGTTCGACAACACTCCCCAGAACCTGCCCTGATTTGCCTTTCCAAAAGTTAGTACCTCACATATATCTAAATTAAACACCATCTGCCACTCCTTGGCTAATCAGCCCATCTGATCAAGATCCTGTTGTATTCTGAGACAATCTTCTTCCCTGTCCACTACAAGTCCAATTTTGGTGTCATCTGCAAACTTACTAACCGTGTCTCCTATATTCACATCCAAATCATTTATATAAATGGTTTGATGAGGAAGAGGTTTTCTCTGCTAGGTAATATTTACTACTTGCTGTGTATAAATTGGGTATAGTTAGTAAGTTTGCAGATGACACTATACCAGGCTTTTGGTATGCTTTCCTTTATTGGTCAGAGTATTGAGTACAGGAGTTGGGAGGTCATGTTGCGGCTGTACAGGACATTGGTTAGGCCACTGTTGGAATATTGCGTGCAATTCTGGTCTCCTTCCTATCGGAAGGAGGTTGTGAAACTTGAAAGGGTTCAGAAAAGATTTACAAGGATGTTGCCAGGGTTAGAGGATTTGAGCCATAGGCTGGGGCTGTATTCCCTGGCGCATCGGAGGCTGAGGGCTGACCTTACAGAGGTTTATAAAATCAATGTAACAACATGCATTTAAGTAACACCTATCACATGCCCCTTGGGTCTTCCACAGAAGATGTGGAGTTAGTGTTTCAAGCACGGAGAGAGAACCTTCAGCTTATCATGTCCGTACTGGTTATGGACCTACTGTACTCCCACTTTCTGTCCATTGCGTGCTATGTTGCTTCAAGTTGTTACAGAGTCATGGAGGAGTACATCTGCAAAATAAGGCCCTTCGGTTGATCGAATCTGTGTCATGGATGTACAGGTTAGGGTGGATTGGCCATGCTAAATTGTCCTGTAATGCCCAAAGATGTGTAGGTTAGGGTGGATTGGCCATGCTAAAATGTCCCATAGTGCCCAGGGATGTGCAGGTTAGGGTGGATTGGCCATGCTGGATTACCGATTGTGTCTGGGGATGTGCAGGTTAGGGTGGACTGGCCATGGGAAATTGCCCGTAGTGCCCAGGGATGTGCGGGCTATTTGGTTAAATGTGGGGATGTAATCAGATTCTCTTCAGAGGGCTGGTGTAGAATTGATGGGCCGAATGGCCTGTATCTGCACTTTAGGGATTCTGTAACACTTTAACTAGGGAGCTGCCACATTTCTATTGATGCTGATTTGAGTAAATTGGGCTGAATCCCCTGCTCTTCCAATGAGTGGTCATGGGAGCTTTCTTTGCCCTTTGCGCTGAAGGAGATTTCAACTTGAGACATCGTACTGCAAGGCTATGCCTCTGATCCATCGGCCCCTAGGCAGGGACCCTCTGACGGGGCGACAAGAGGAGTCGCTGGAACCGAGGCATGAACCTCTCACCTTCTGAGCACTTAAGTGACCCATCACTCTGTTGAGTGAGGGGAGGGTGGTAGTTTGCGACGTGGTAGGCTTTTGGAGGTGGGAGGCAGTGAGAGGAGGGGTTCAGAGTGATGATTCTGGAGTAGGGGGCCAAAGACAAGGAAGATTCGGTGCACATGGAGAACTGGCCAAATTAAGAGCAGTCTGCTTGATTGACACCACATCCACAAATCTCAGTCCCCCTGCCATCGACGCTCAGTAGCAGCCATACCTCCTTGAGTCATATGGCATAGAAACAGGCCCTTCGGCCCAACTTGTCCATGCCGACCAGGTTTTCAATACTGAACTAGTTCCTTTTGCCTGCGTTTGGCCCATATCCCTCTAAACCTTCCCTTTCCATGTACCTGTCCAAGTATGTTGTAATTGTACTCGCCTCCACCACTTCCCTGACGCCTCGATCCATACTGTGTGAAAAGGTTACCCCTGGAGTCCCTTTTTAAATCCTTCCCCTCTCGCCTTTAAACCTCTGCTCTGTAGTTTTGGACTTTTTGGGAAGAAACCTCGGCCATTTACCTTATCCATGCCCTTCATGATTTTGTACACCTCTGTAAGGTCACCCGTCAGCCTCTGATGTTCTAGGGCAAAAATGTCACAGTCTATCCGGCCTCTCCCGATAGCTCAAACCTTCTAGTCTCTGCAACATCCTTGTAATTTTTTGTTTGCACCCTTTCCAGTTTAATAATGTCCTTCCTATAGCAGTGTAGTACTCTAAATGTGACCTCACCGTGTCTTGTATAACTGTAACATGATGTCTCAACTCCTGTACTCAGTGCTTGGACCGATGAAGCCAAGCATACCTAAACGCCTTCTTCACCACCCTGTCTTACTTCTGACATCCACAACCACTAACGTCGAGAAAGACAAAGGCAGTTGATATGTGGGAATACCACCCCTTGCAAGTTCCCCTCTGAGCCCCACGCCAAGCTGACTTGGAAATATATTGTTATTCCTTCAGTGTCACTGAGTCAAAAACCTGGAACTCATTCCTGAAAGGAACTACAACAGTACCGGTGACTTAGTGGTTAGCACTGCTGCCTCACAGCGCCAGGTCCGAATCCCCCATTGGGTGACTGTCCGTGTGGAGTTTGCACATTCTTCCCTATATCTGCGTGGGTTTCCTCCGGGTGCACTGGTCTCCTCCCACAGTCCAAAGTGGGTTATGGTGGATTGGCCGTGCTAAATTGTCCTGTAGTGCCCAGGGATGTGCAGGTTAGGGTGGATTGACCGTGGGAAATTGTCCCGTAGTGTCCAGGGGTGTGCAGGTTTGGGTGGATTGACCATAGGAAATTGTCCCGTAGTGTCCAGGGGTGTGCAGGTTTGGGTGGATTGACCATGGGAAATGCAGAATAGAGTCGTTGGTCTGGGTGGGCTGCTCTTCAGTATGGACTCAATGGGCCAAATGGCCTGCTTCCTACACTATGAGGATTCTTTGGAAACTGCGGTTCAAGAAGGCACATCTCCCCCACCTTCTGAAGGGGGCAACGAGGGACGGGCCAATGAATGCTGGGCCCAGCCGACCAGGAGGAGAACAGCCCTTGAGTGTGTATATTTAACCGAAAACAACCACCTACTGATTGTAATCCCTTCAATCTCTTGGAGTCAAACCAGCAAGGGCTGGGCGACGGAAAGGTTTACTCCTCAGCCCTCTCCCAGTGTGTCAGCAGTAATGAGCAGTAATCTAGCCTGTGTGACATTGTTCGAACTTGTCAGAGCGCAGTCAGCTCCTTGTGACTGCTTTGGCACCGCTCCCGTGGGCTCCAGTAAAGCCAGCCTTTAGTTGCTGTCTCCAAACGTGCGTTTGCAATTGAACAAAACCAGTCAGACAGCTTTAGTTTCTCTCCTTTCTCCCTTGCCCTTGGCGTGTTGAGTACTGAGAGGCCTGTTGGAGAATCCCCTCGCTGATGTCCTCTACGCTGGTGTCTCCATCCCTTCCTTGCCCACCTCTGTCACCGCCCCCGGCGAGAAGTGTAATGGCCTGGGGGTCCCTGGGTTTGAAGTCACCCCAGAGTGCCTTTAGATCGTTTTGAGTGTTTTCGAAGGGGTGTCGACAGCTTTGGAATTTCCAGGGGAAGGTGGCTTGCCAGTTTTGGTCATGTGACCTTGGCGGGTTAGCACAGCGTGGAAAAGAGACCCTTCAACTAATGTAGTGTACAAAATCCCATGCAAGGACTGCACAAAACACTATATAGGACAAACAGGAAGACGGCTAACGATCCGCATCCACGAACATCAACTAGCCACGAAACGACACGACCAGCTATCCCTAGTAGCCACACACGCAGACGACAAGCAACATGAATTCGACTGGGACAACACTACCATTATAGGGCAAGCCAAACAAAGAACAGCCAGGGAATTCCTAGAAGCATGGCACTCATCCACAAACTCCATCAACAAACACATCGACCTGGACCCAATATACCGGCCACTACAGCGGACAGCTGAAACTGACAACCGGAAGCGGCAGGGACAGGCCACTATAAATGCCAGAGGAAACACCACAGAAGCGCTTCACAGGAGGCTCCCAAGCACTGAGGATGTCACCTAGACAGGGGACGAAACGTTTGCAACAAAAACTTCCAGCTCGGCGAACAGAACCACAGCAACGAGCACCCGAGCTACAAATCTTCTCACAAACTTAGAGACCCTTCAGCCCATTGTGTGCCTGCTGGTCAACAACCAGTGATGTGCCAAAAGGATCAGTGCTGGGTCCCCTGCTCTTTGTCATTTATGTAACTGATTTGGATGTGAACATGGTTAGTACATTTTACAGATGACACCAAAATTGGAGGTGTAGTGGACAGCAAAGAAGGTTACTTCAGAGTACCACAAGATCTTAATCCAGTGGGCCGAGGAGTGGCAGATGGAAGTTAATTTAGATAAATGGGAGGTGCTGCATTTTGGAAAGGCAAATCAGGGCAGGATCTATACACTTGATGGTAAGGTGTTGGGGAGTGTTGCTGAACAAAGAGACCTTGGAGTGCAGGTTCAAAGTTCCCTGAAAGTGGAGCCGCAGGTAGATAGGATAGTGAAGGCGGCGTTTGGTATGCTTTCCTTTATTGGTCAGTGCACCGAGTATAGGAGTTTGGAGGTCATGTGGCGGCTGTACAGGACATTGGTCAGGCTACTTTTGGGATATTGCATTCACTTCTGGTCTCCCTGCTTTAGGAAAGATACTGTGAAACTTGAAAGATTTCAGAAAAGATCTACAAGGATATTGCCAGGGTTGGAGGGTTTGAGCTACAGGGAGAAGCTGAATGGGCTGGGGCTGATTTCCCTGGAGCGTCAGAGGCTGAGGGGTGACCTTATGGAGAATAGCCGAGATATTTTTCCCAGGATACAAGAGTCCAAAATGAAAGGGCATAGATTTAAGAAAGGGGACAGATATAAAAGGTATTTTAAGGAGCAATTTTTTCATGCAGAGGGTGGTGCGTGTATGGAACAAGCAGCCAGAGGAGGTGGTGGACGCTGGTACAATTACAGCATTTAAAAGGCATTTGGAAGGGTACATGAATAGGAAGGGATAAGTGCTGGCAGATGGGACTGGATTAATATTGGATATCTGGTCGGCATGGACGAGTTGGAACAATGCATCGATTTCTGTGTTGTACGTCTCAAGATGGTGCATAGAGTGAGTAACTATATAGAGTCACAGAGATATACTGCACGGTAACAGATCCTTCGGTCCAATTCATCCATGCCTACCTGATATCCTAACCTAATGTAGTCCTATTTGCCAGCACTTGGCCCATATCCCTTCCTATTCATATACCCATCCAGCTACCTCACTCTACCTCCCTATTAGGCAGTAACTTCCAGATACCATCTTCCTCACCCATACCCTGTGGGTGAATTTTTTTTTTTCTCACTCCCTCTCCGAATCCCCTGCACCTTTCCCCTTTAAAACTGGGTGCTTCCCCTCGTTATTGACCCCTCTACCTAAGGAGAAACGTTTCTCTCTATCTCAGTCCCTCAGAACTGTGTACACACAACGCCACCTCCGCTTCCTCTGCTTCAAGGAAAACAATCCCTGCCTCTTGAGTCTCTCTTAGCCTGGTCTGGAGAGATCCAGGGACGATCTCCTGGTGAATCTCCTCTGCACGCGTTCTCTCGTGCTATCTGCGCATCGTTCTTAAAGTACAGAGACCAAAACCAACTCCGGTCTGTATCGTAACCTCCCCGCTCTTGTGTTCAGTGCCTTGATCGATGTGTAGATTCTGTACATGGCGGTGTGATTTGAACTCTTGTGGCAAATTTCACATGCTTTTCTTCATTACTCAGACCTTTCGAATGTAGGAGTTTGGGTGTCACGTCGAGGCTATACAGGACGTTGGTGAGGCCTCTTCTGGAGTACTGTGTACAGTTCTGTTAGAGGAAGGATATCATTGAGCTGGAGAGGGTTCGGAAGAGATTTATCAGGATCTTGCCAGGAACAAAGGGCTCAAGTTATAAGGGGAGGCTGGATGGGTCGGGACTTCTTTCACTAGAGGGTGACCTTCTAGGAGTTTATAAAATCATGAGGGGTTCAGATAAGGTGAATGGCAGGTATCTTTCCACCAGACTAAAATATTTCAAAAGTAGGGGGCATCCTTTCAAGGTGAGAGGAGAAAGATTTAAAAAGGACATGAGGGACAATTTTTTTTTCATATAGAGTGGTTTGTGTGTGCAATGAACTTTAAGGGGAAGTGACAGATTGGCTACAGTTTCAACATTTGGGTAGGTACGTGAATAAGAAATGTTTGTTGGGATATGGCCCAAGCGTAGGCAGGTAGGACTCTGTTTAGTTTGGGATTATGGTTGGCATGGACTGGTTGGACTGAACAGACACACAGCACTGAAACAGAGCCTATGACTCATCCCTTATGAAAGACTGCTTGACCACACTACTACAAAATAAAGCATCCATGGGATGCACTGCAGACCTCTTGATAAACTGCTGATGATCTGGGTTTCTAAAGATACAATATTTGTCTGTGGAAAGTGCCAGCACTGGCATTATTGGCCATCCTTAATTGCCCCTTAAGAAAGTGGTGTTGTGCTGCCTTAAACCGCTGCAGTGGACGCTGGATCCGTTGTTAATTTTAAATCTGAGAAACCTTTGTGAAACAGATTAAGGGGATGCAGGCCAAAGGCAGGGAAATGGAGATAGGGCGCAGATCAGCCAGCATCTCATTGAATGGCAGAACAGATTTGAGGGGCAGAATGGCCTACTCCTGTTCCTATGTCCAGGGTGTGGTGTACAAGCAGTGCTGTGAGACAGGGAGTTCTGGGAATTGTCCCAGCAACACTGAAGGAATGGCAGATAGATTTCCAAGCTGGGGTGGTGTGTGCCTTGTCCAGGGTGGTGTTCACATGCATCTGCTGCCCTCATCCTTCTTGGGGTGGGGAGGTTTAGAGATGGCAGACTTGGAAAGCGCTGTTAGAGGAGCCTTGGTGAGGCAAAGCAATAGACATAGTCAAAGGAGTAAACATCATCTATGAAACACATCAAGATGGCACAACATGTGGCTTCTGAAATTCAACTCCCTCCTGATATGAGGGGATGTGAATCTGTGTCATGATAGTGCACAAGCACATCTGCCAATGCCAGGTAAACTTGGCATTCTCTCTCTAAGGGCATTGTGTGGCTCAACCCACAGCACGTGGACTGCAGCGGTTCAAGGACACAAGTCACCACCACTGCCTCGAGGCAACTAGGGATGGGCAATAAATACTGGCCAGGCCAGGAATCTCCACATGCTTTAGATGGGGAGAAAATGTTGGGGGAGTTTCACTCCGTATCTAACTCCGTGCTGTCCCTGTCCTGGGAGTGTTTAATGAGGGACAGTGTAGTGGGAGCTTTACTCTGTATCTAGCCCCATGCTGTCCCTGTCCTGGCAGTATTTGATGGGGGGGACAGTGTAGAGAGAGCTTTCTCTGTATCTAATGCCCGTCCTGGAAGTGATTGATGGTGGGGACAGTGTAGAGAGAGTTTTACTCTGTATCTAATCCCCATCATGGGGGTGTTTGGTGGGGAACTGTGTAGAGGGAGTTTCAATCTGCTTCTCACCCCGTCCTGGGTGTATTTGATGGCAGGGGCAATGTAGAGGAAGCTTTGCTCTGTATCTAACCCCGTGTTGTTCCTGTCCTGGAAGTGATTGATGACGGGGGACAGCGTAGAAGTAGCTTTACTCAATAACCAACCCTCTGTTCCTGCAAGTGTTTGATGGGGGGACAGTGTTGAGCAAGCTTCACTCTGTGTCTAACCCCGTGCTGTCCCTGTCCTGGGAGTGTTTGATGGGGGACAGTGTAGAGGGAGCTTTACTCTGTATCTAACCCCGTGCTGTCCCTGTCCCTGGGAGTGTTTGATGGGGGGGGACAGTGTAGAGGGAGCTTTCCTCTGTATCTAACTCTGTCCCTGGGAGTGTTTGATGGGGGGACAGTGTAGAGGGAGCTTTACTCTGTATCTAACCCCGGGCTGTCCCTGTCCTGGGAGTGTTTGATGGGGGGGGGACAGTGTAGAGGCAGCTTTACTTTGTGTAAAAGAGCAGACAAACCACTCCGTGTGTGGGTGGGAGAGTGTGTTTCTTCTTCCTGTTTGTTCACCGCCTCCGGCCCAGGTGAGGAGCCTTGGGTGGGGAGTGGGGGAGGGGGCGGTGTCGGTCATGGCTCCGAGGGAAGAGGCCGCCGCTTGGAAGCGCCACCCCGCGCATCCGGGGCCTGCAGCCCGTGGGAAAGGCCCAAGTCGCCCCCGCATTCCGACACCGCGGCCTAGAGCCTGCCGTTAGGCCTCGGCCTCGATTAGCCCGTCTCTCCCCGTCTTTGTGAACCCATTCCCGGGGACGGGCAGCTTCGAGAGCCGCGCTTTCTGAGGTAACCTCACCTTATTTTTAAAAAAATACTTTATTGTTAATTTTATTTACTCTTTAAAAATAATGTTAGTTTTAAATTTTTCACAATCAATTCAATTCAAATTATTTTTAGGAAAGTATTTTCAGCCCTTTCACTTTTTAAAATTATTGATAATTTTTTAATTGCTATTTTTAACATTTTAAATTATTTATTTTTTACCTTTTAAAATAATTATTTTTAAAAGGTAAAAAAATAATTATTTTTATTTTAAATTATTTATTTTAAAAGGTAAAAAATAAATAATTTAAAATAAAAATAATTATTTTTAAAAAGTAAAACATTTTAAAAAAATTTTTTAAAAATTACTTTAAAAAATTATTTTTAATATTTTAATTCCTATTTTGAAAACCTTTTTAAAAATATTTTTTAAAAGTCATAATGACAAAAACTTTAATTAAAAATTATTTGTATTAGTATTCTCCAGAAAATGTTTAATCATTTTTTTAAAACTAAAAAAATTTTGTCTATAAATTATTTTTAATATTTTAATTCCTATTTTGAAAATTTTTTTAGTTAAAAAATGATTAAACATTTTCTAGAAAATGCTAATACAAATAATTTTTAATTATTTAAGTTTTTGTCATTATGATTTTAAAAAGATATTAATTTTAATTATTTTGAGATTTCATTATTTTAAATTATTTTTAAATCGGTATTTTTAAAAAGCTTTTTTTTGAAATTATTTTTGGATCAGGCGTTAAACCAAGACGCTCGTTTTTCTTCTTGCTCGGATTTCCATGCGAGGGTAGGTCATGATGGAGTCTGATGGAAAGGAACCAGATTGGAGATTAAGAAGAGCCCCACTCACAGCTGAAGTGGGGGTAAAAAAAGTGGGGGGTGGGGGGAAAGAAAAATCGGACAATAGGGTGGAAAAGTGGGAGAAAATAGGCAAAAACGTGGGATTATGAGGCTACTCACTCGAGGGCTAGTAATGGGCCAAATGGCTGCCCTCTCCGAATGGCCCGCGGCATGGAGCACTTACCAAGAGGGATTGTGAATTTGAATACCTTTTTTCTCCCCTTTTTTTGCCTTTATATTCTCCATTTTGGCTTATCCTTCTGTGTTTTGAGATGGCGATACTATACGCAGTGTGCCGCAAGGATCGGTGCTGGGTCCGCTGCTTTTTGTCATTTATATAAATGATTTAGATGCGAATGTAGGAGGAATGGTTAGTAAGTTTGCTGATGACACCAAAACTGGAGGTGTGGTGGACAGTGAAGGAGGTTACCTCAGAGTACAACGGGACCTCGATCAGATGGGCCGAGGAGTGGCAGATGGGAGTTTAATTTAGATAAATGTGAGGTTGCATTTTGGTAAGGCAAATCAGGACTTACATACTTAAGGGTAGGATCCTGGGGAGTGTTGTCGAAAAAGAGACCTTGGCGTGCACCTCTATGACTCTGTTTGGTATGCCTGCCTTTATTCAGTGCATTGAGTATAGGAGTTAGAACGTAATGTTGTGGCTGTCCAAGACCACTTTTGGAATACTGCATTGAATTCTGGACTCCCTGCTATAGGAAGGATGTGAAACTTGAAGGGGTTCAGAAAAGATTTACAAGGATGTTGCTGGGGTTGGAGGGTTTGAGCTACAGGCAGAGGCTGAACAGGTTGGGGCTATTTTCCCTGGAGCATCAGAGGCTGAGGGGTGACCTTATAGAGGTTTATAAAATCATGAGGGACATTGATAGAGTGAATAATCAACGTCTTTATCCACAGTAGGGGAGTCCAAAACTAGAGGGCATATGTTTAAGGTGAGAGAGGTAAGATTTAAAAAGGACCTAAGGGGCAATATTTTCACGTAGAGGGTGGTGTGTGTATGGAACAAGCTGCCAGAGGAAGTGGTGGTGGCTGTACAATGACAACATTTAACAGGTATCTGAATGGGTGTATATGAATAGGAAGGGTTTAGAGGGATACAGGCTAAGTGCTGCCAAATGGGACTAGATTAATTTAGGATATCTGGTTGGCATGGATGAGTTGGACCAAAGGGTCTGTTTCCATGCTGTATGACTCTAAATGGGATCGTGCTGTTACTTCACAGGGGTAGCTGATTGGCATCTTCCTGTGCTGGGAGAGTCCTGGAACGCCGGGATCAAAGGAAACCCAGCCTCAGAATCCCACAGCCCAATTTTGGGCTTCCTCTAGAATAGTCCAGGGCACTCTCCCAGACCCTCAACCCAAATAACAAGCACCAGTGTAAACAAACTAACAAAAATGGACCATTAACACTGACTCCATTTCTTGGAATGTCTGTGTCACTGGCTGGGTCAGCAATTGATCCTATCTCAATGCCTCTGAACTAGTGTCTCACTCAGGTGTTGTGAAACTTAGCTAAGAGGCAATTGCTGTGGGTCTGGAGTCAAATGTACGCCCAGCCCAGGGAAGATAGTCCAAAGTCCAACCCTGGCAACAGCCTTGTACATCTTTTCTGCACCATTTTAAGTTTTAACAGCTTCCTTCCTATAGCAGGGAGACCAGAACTGAATGCAGTAATCCAAAGGTGGCCTAACCAATCTCCTCCTGTACAGCTGTAACATGACCTCCCAAATCTTATGCTCAATGCACTGACCAATAAAGTCAGTTTCTGAAGCTGACTGAGATTGGTGGCAGGAGAAAAGGTCGGGGCATTCAGAATGTTTCTTATTTTTGCGCAGGAAGGAATTCTCTTCCGTCACGATTCCCGTCATCTCCTGAGCTGCAGCGACAATAATCTGTTTCTTCTCCCTCCGACAGGATCGGGCTCAACCAGAACAGGACTTTGAAAGACCGCAGGGAGCCAAGCGAGCTGAACTTGACCTACGGCAGATATCCCTTACCCGCCAGCCGTGATTTGTAAATGCAGGCTGACTGCCCCATGTAGTCTGTCGACTCCCCCCGCCGGATTGAGGCACGTGTGTCGGGGCAGGGTTAAGGGGACCATCCTACACCTAAGTGAACTCGTCCAGGAGGCATTGGCATAAACCAGAGGGAATGAGCGATTTCTGGTTGTGTTTTGGCTGCTCGGAGGTTGAGAAGACCCAGCCGGTAAGCAGGGGATGATTGTTCTCTCGGCCTGGTCTCTTCACAACTCTGCTCCTGACTCAGCCTTTGGTGAGACTAACCATCGGTGGAGCATCATCTCTTTCTCATGATGACGGGAATGCCACTGGATTTGAGTTTGAATCCCACCTTGGCACCAATTTGATCAGTGAATTAAGTCTCAAATTTGTTTTTTAAGCAGGGAAAAGTCAGGGCAGGTAAAGACAAATAATTTCCTCCGGTGGCAGATTCTAGAACTAGTCTTAAGAATTTGTCAGAGATGTTAAGAACCACTTGTATGTATACAGGTTTGGAGCTGTTTCTCGATTTGATTTGATTTATTATTGTAGCATGTACCGCAATATAGTGACAAATAATGTTTTGCAGGCTGTTGTTCATGTTAAATCAGAGATAGGTATGTTTTTGTCTGAAGTCACGTGTAGGCCAGGTAAGAGTAGCAGTTTCCCACCCTAAAGAATATTAGTGAGCCAGGTGGGTTTTTTTTTTTCCTAAACCCCTGACAATTGACAATAATCTTCGTTTTTTTTTTTAAAAATTCAAATTCTGACATAGCAGTTTCCCACCCTAAAGAATATTAGTGAGCCAGGTGGGTTTTTTTTTTCCTAAACCCCTGACAATTGACAATAATCTTCGTTTTTTTTTTAAAAAAATTCAAATTCTGACATTTGCCACGATGCAGGTTTCGAACCCAGGTCCCCAGAGGTTGCTGGAAAAGCTCAGCAGGTCTGGCAGTGGCTGTGGAGAGAAATACAGAGTTAACGTTTTGGGTCCGGTGACCCTTCCTCAGAACATTACATGGGGGGTCTCAAGATTACTAATCCCAGCGATAATACCATTGGGCTGTCTCCTTCCTTGGTTCGGAAACTGTCGAAAAGCAATCGACAACTCATCTCTGTGACGGTGACTGACGAAAACACCCATCAGGGGTAAGGGGGCGGGGGGCGAATCACCAACAGGGGGGAAGGAAATGGGCCGTCCTTACCTGGTGACAGAACCCCGACCCCCACCCCACCCCCCTGCAGTGATGAGGTTGACTCTTAACCACACTAATTTGGGGCAGCTCAGGGTAGACAAGAATTGTTGACCCAGCCAGTGAATGGATGGGGGAGCGGGAAGAGAAAACGAATGACTGCCCTAATCAATCTGAGATGACAGATCCTACCTGAATGTAATCTTTACTATTCAAAGAACAATGCAGCCTGTCCAGTGCTTCTTGGGTAAGTAAATAAGACGTAAGAGCAGAAGTTAGGCCTTCACGGAAGGAAGCTGCCATCCTTGTCTGGTCTGGCGTACATGTGACTCCAGACCCACCGCGATGGTGTTGACATTTAACTGCCCTCTGGGCAATTAAGGATGTGTGATAAATACTGGCCCAGCCAGCAACCCCCACGTAGAGCACAAAAACAGCCCCTTCGGTTCAGCCCTAACATATGACTCCCGACCCACAGTAATGTGGTTGACTCTTAACTGAGCAATAAACCAGCCAGTGATGCCCTCATCCTCTGAATGTATGTTTAAAAAAAACGCACGTGGAAGCATCCCTTACTTTGCGTTTACTCCTGCAAGAGACTTTAAAACTGTGTCCTGTTTTACGGGTGGGAGCAGTTTATCCACGTGATATGCAAAGCATCTATCAAACTTCCTGTCAGCCTTCCAACTTCCTCCAATCAGTCCTCATTGCTGTAGTTTTTCAGTCCTAGACCCGTTATCGTATACTTCCTCCGCATTTCCAGTTATGAGCTTGAGTCATAGAGCTGTACAGCATGGGAACAGATCCTTCAGTCCAACTCGTCCTTGCTAACCAGATATTCTAAAGTAATCTAGCCCCATTTGTCTGCCCATATCCCTCTAAACCCTCCCTATTCGTGTCCCCATCCAGATACCTTTTAAATGCAGCACGGTGGCTCAGTGGTTAGCACTGCTGCCTCACAGCACCAGGGACCCAGGTACAATTCTAGCCTCGGGTGACTGTCTGTGTGGAGTTTGCACATTCTCCCCGTGTCTGCGTGGATTTTCTCCAGATGCTCTGGTTTCTTCCCACAGTCCAAAGGTGTGCAGGTCAGGTGAATTGGCCATGCTAAATTCCCCGTAGTGTTAGGTGCATTAGTCAGGGGAAAATGTAGGGGAATGGGTCTGGGGGAGTCGCTTTTCGGAGGGTCGGTGTGGACTTGGTGGGCCGAAAGGCCTGTTTTCACACTGTAGGGAATCTAATCTAATCTAATTGTACCAGCCTCCACCACTTCCTCTGGCAGCTCATACACGCACCACCCTCTGTGTGAAAAGGTTGCCCCTTAGGTCCCTTTTCAATCTTTGCCTTCTCACCTTCAACCTATGCCCTCTAGTTTTGGACTCTCCCACACATCTTTCCTAAACGGTGGTGCCCAAAACCTTACACAATACTCCAGTTATCTGACCAGTGTCTTATATAACCTCCCTACTCCCACTGGGTGGCACAGTGGCTCAGTGGTTAGTGCTGCTGCCGCACGGTGCCAGGGACCCAGGTTTGATCTCAACCTTGGGTGAGTGGAGTTTGCATGTTTTCCCCTCTCTACGTGGGTTTCCTGTGAGTGCTCTGTATTCCTGATGAAGGGCTTATGCCTGAAACATCGATTCTCCTGCTTCTCGGATGCTGCCTGACCGGCTGTGCTTTTTCTGCACGTCACTCCTCAACTCTTTCTTGTTCGTGTACTTATCCAAATGTCTTTTAAATGTTGTAACTGTACCCACATCCACCACTTCCTCAGGAAGTTCATTCTACTTATGAACTACCCTCTGTGTAACAATTTTTTTCACAATCTCCTTTCATCTTAAAAATGTGTCCTGTAGTCTTGAAATTCCTCATCTTCAGGAAAAGACAACTACCATTAACCCTGTCTCTCCCCCTCATTATTTTATAAACTTCTATCAGGTCACCTCTCAAATCCTACGCTGCAGTTTTTAAAAAAAAAAAAGTCCCAGTCTGTCCACGTTGGTATAGTCACTTCTATTCCACAAGCTGTAACCTTCCTCACTAGCCCTGTGGTGTCACATGCTTTCTACAAATCCCTATATACCACATCCATAGCATTACCCTCTCATCAAAAAGAATTGGACGCAAGTGGACAACTTCATGCCCATCCTTCCGAATCATCCGACACTTACCTGTGCGACTATGAATTCTATACGGAATGACTTTCTACATGTTTGCCCACCATCGCGATTAAATTGATTTGGTCTGGAATTATTGGCAGAGTGCAGTCATGGAAATGTACAGCGTGGAAACAGACCCTTCGGTCCAACCCGTCCGTGCCGACCAGATATCCCAACCCAATCTAGTCCCACCTGCTAGCACCCGGCCCATATCTCTCCCAACCCTTCCTATTCATATACTCATCCAAATGCCTCTTAAATGTTGCAATTGTACCAGCCTCCATCACTTCCTCTGGCAGCTCATTCCATAGCCATACCACCCTCTGCGTGAAAACGTTGCCGCATAGGTCTCTTTTATATCTTTCTGCCCTCACCTTAAACCTATGCCCCTCTAGTTCTGGACTCCTCCACCCCAGGGAAAAGACTTTGTCTATTTACCCTATCCATGCCCCTCATAATTTTTTAAACCTCTATAACTTTAAGATTTGATTTAAAAATTCATACTGGGAGTGAATGCTTTGACATTCAAGATTTTTAATATCTTCTGCACGCAACGCACTGTCTCTTCCTCTTTACTGCCAACCCCTGTTAGATGTTGGATGTTTTGAAAGGGATTGGTGAGAATGAATTGTTGCTAGGGGCTTAAAACCCTTGAGGGCAATAAGTTCTCGTTCAATCACGAGGGGGCGTTATTTTAAGGTGATTGGAGAAAGGTTTAGGGGTGATGTCAGAGGTAGGTTCTTTACACAGAGAGTGGTGGGTGTGTGGAATACACTGCCAGCAGTAGTAGTAGAGTCAGGTACATTAAGCAACTCTTGGATAGGCGCATGGAAGATAGTACAATGAAGGGTATGTAGGTGAGTTTGATCTTAGATTAGGAAAGGTTGGCACAACATCGAGGGTCGAAGGGCCTGTACTGCGCTCATGTTCTATGCTCTATTTTCTTTGCTCTGTCATGAAGCTGGTTAATTGACATAAGGCAGACCAGCCACAATTGAACGGTAAACCGGTGTACTTTCGAAGCCAGACGAAAAATGACAGCCAGTTTGCACACAGCAAGATCCCACCAGGACGAATGCAGGGAGGTGACCTGATGGTCCAGTTTTTATTCATTTGTGGATGTTGCAGGCTGGGTCATAATTGCCCATCTCCCAATACCGTTCAGAAGCTGGTGAGCTGCCTTCCTGAACTGCTGTGGCCCCAGGCCCCCCCCCCCCCCCCCCCCCAAACCACATCTCCCCCACTCCCAATGTGTGGTTATAGGCCAATGCCAAGAGGGAGAGAGTTCCAGGAGTTTTACCCAGCGACAGTGAAGGAACAGCCGATTGTATTTCCAAGTCAGAATGGCGAGTGGCTCGAAGGGGAGTCTGTAGGTGTTCCCATGTATCTGCTGCCCTTATCCTTTCAGGTGGTAGTGGTTGTGGGTTTGGAAGGTGCTGTTTAAGGAGCCTTGGTGAGTTGCTGCAGTGGATCTTGTAGATGGTACACGCTGCTGCGACTGAGCGTCTGTGATGGAGGGAATGGATGCTCGTGGACGTGGTGCCAGACAAGTGGGCTGCTTTGTCCTGGTTGGTGTCAAGCTTCTCAGGTGTTGTTGGAGATGCTCCCGTCCAGGGTAAGTGGGGAGTATTCCATCACACTCCTGACGTGTCCCTTGGGCAGGCTTTGGGGAGTCTGGAGGTGAGATTCCCAGCTTCTGACTTGCTCTTGTAGCTGCTGTATTTAAATGGTTGGACTGCCTTGTAGATAGAGTTTGTTGTCTTTTCCCTAGGTTGGGGGATTTCAAGACTAGGGGCACGTTTTTAAGGTGAGAGGGGAGAGATTTAAAAAAAAAAGACAAGACAGGCAAATTTGTTTAAACAGGGTGGTTCGTGTGTGGAATGAACTTCCTGAGGAAGTGGTGGATGCGGGTACGGTTCAATGTTTAAAAGACATTGAGGAAAGGTTTGGAGGGATATGGGCCAGGGGCAGGCAGGTGGGACTAGTTTAGTTTGGGATTATGATCGACATGGACCGGTTGGACCGAAGGGTCAGTTTCCGTGCCATAGGTCTGTGACAAATGTTCAGCACCACCCCTCTCCAGGAAGAAATCCCATTACCCCCTGCCCACTTCTGCTGTAAGAGTATCTGTGGAGTCTCTCACGTCCAGGTGTTATCCACAGAAATTATTCCCCATGAACAGTGTAGGTGCCAATCAGTACTGGCACCAGGAGTATCCGGAAGATTCTTCATGGAGTGTTCATGAACGTAGGTAGCAGAGATTAACTGGAAACTCATCTGCACTCCTCTCCGATAAGACGACAAAATGACGGTTGTGTGAGGAGGTGCGTGGTTTGGTGCCTGGATCTCTGTAAATAAGTACTTTTACAAACGTGCAAAGATTGGATCTGGTTATATCTTCGCCACCAGACTTTCTGTGATGGAACATACTTCCTGGAGTGGGTCCGGAACCTGTTTCTCAACCAATACCATTTTGAAAGGAGATGATCTGGGTGCTTTCCAAATGTGGGAGCTTACTGTGTGTAATCCGGCTGCCTATTCTTCCTACTTTCGATCATAACTTGGTTTCTGTAAGTGAAAAAGTTGTTGGAAAGGTTTGGTATCAAGGGGGGAGCTTTGCAGGTTCTTTGATTTTTACTCTGTCTCCACAGATACTGTCAGACCTGCTGAGTTTGTCCAGAAATTCCTGCTTGTTTCAGATTTACAGCACCCAGTACTTCAGATTTCCAGTACTTTTCCTTTAATATGACAGTACCCCTGTACTTTGGTTGATTTTTAAAAAAAAAATTCCAGGCCAGAATGTGGACTTTGTTAAACTCACTCAGTATGTATTGTTTGTTCCGATTTACCGGGATGTGAGGAGCAAAGGAGTAGTTGACAGGGATAGGGAGGGGGTGTAGGGGGCTGGAGGGGGTGACAGAGATAGGAAGTGGAAATGGCTCCTGTATTCTGCATTTAGCTGTTGGTTGTGTGGAGAGGTAGGACCCAGAGAGACGGGACTGTGACGTGGTCTTGCCGCATTAACCCATGGCTTTGATTCTTCAGAAAAAGCGGAAACGTATCGACAGGAGCATGATCGGGGAACCCATGAACTTCGTGCACTTAACGCACGTCGGGTCAGGAGACATGGCGAGCCAAGGCTTCTCGATGGTGAGTGTTTTCAGGTATTTCTTTCTCGTATCTCCGAGTCCAGGCTTGGGAGCTGGGACAGAGTGAGGGAAAGGGGAGCGTGTGGGGATACTGCCTGAGCATCTGATATGGATTCAAGGATGAAGATCCTGTGCCATAGACGCTCGAAGATCAACTTGACCATGGAAGGACAAACTCGCGTTGACCGACTTGATACGCACAGCCAGGGAATTCCCCTCGAGGTGCTGTGACGCAGGAAATATTGCAGCCAATCAGCGCCCCGCACACTGACAATCCGTGCTGTGAGGGTGACCTGGGTTACCTGTATTTCTGTCATGTTTAAGTTTTGATCAGGATGTCAGGGAGAGAGTTGCTATTCGGTAGCAGCAGCGTGGTCTTGTACTGAGAGGAGGCTGAATGGGAACTTCACATAAACGGTTCCATCACAGACAGCACCTGCTCCCTCGGCGCTGACCCTCCGACAGTGCCCGCTCCCTCGGCGCTGACCCTCCGACAGTGCCCGCTCCCTCGGCTCCGACAGTGCGGCGCTCCTTCACCTCCATATCTGCTCACTAATTCAGTCCCTGTTCACTTGCGATCCGTTCTCCCCAGTTGTATTGGGAATGTCAAGCCTTGTGTTTTTGAAACCTTTGCCAACTAGTCCTGTAGATATATCCCTCAAGTGTTGAAGTCTATGGGGTGGTCTATAATTGAGGGGCTTAAGACAATTAAAGGATTCAATGGGATTGATGGAGACTGTCCTTTTGAAAAGAGGCAGAACAATTTGGAGGGGGTGGGGGTGCGAATCTTTATCATTCCACCCAGGACTATTCGTAGTGACGTCAGGAATCACGTGTTTTCTCTCAAAGCTGCAGGAAATGTAGGGGTCTGTTCGAAAAGTCAAAATAAAGATTGATAGGCTTTGCTCGGGGAAGTGGTTGCTGGCGTAGAGGTTTTACTGTTAGATTATTAACTTGGCCGCCAGGCGATGATCGGGGGACCCGGGTTTGAATCCCACCATGGCAGGTGGTGCAGTTTGAATTCAATTTTAAAAAAAAAAGTCTGGAATTAAGAGTCAGGAACAAGGGTCAGGCATAATCCATCTGGTTTGCTCATGTCCTTGAGGGAAGGAATCTGCCATCCTTACCTGGACTGGCCTACATGTGACTCCAGACTCTGTGGTTGACACTTACCTGCCCGCTGGGTAATGAGGCATTGACAGAGAATCCCACATCCACTGAACGAGGGGGCTGTAGGTGGTCAGATGGAGTCAAGAATGAAAATCAGTCCCGATCTCCACTTCCATCTTTCCTGAGATAACTCAGCCATTGAAATCGTAGAAAGAATCATACAGAATCCCTGCAGTGTGGAAGCAGGCCATTCAGCCCTTTGAGCCTGATTTGCTATTCCATCCTATCACGATTGATCCTCCAACTCGGTGCTTTCTCCTCTTTGATCCCTTTTTTTATTATTAGATTCCCTACAGTGTGGAAACAGGCCCTTCGGCCCAACAAGTCCACACCGACCCTCTGAAGAGTAACCCACCCAGACCCATTTCCCTCTGACTAACGCACCTAACGCTATGGGACAATTTAACATGGCCAATTCACCCTAACCTGCACACTTTTGGACTGTGGGAGGAAACCGGAGCACCCAGAGGAAACCCACACAGACATGAGGGGAGAATGTGCAAACTCCGAGGCTGGAATCGAACCTGGAACCCTGGCGTTGTGAGGCAGCAGTGCTAACTGCTGAGCTACCGTACCGCCCCACAGAACTATAACCAACTCCTTCTGGAAAACATTCGCTGTCAGTGGCTAAGAATTCCACAGGCTCCCCAGACTCCTCTCCCACACACTTCTCTGCTGCCCTAATCTCCCCCTGGCCAAATTGCTCTGCCCCTTTCTCTACCCCTTTTCCCTTCTGGTTATATTCACCACTGAGAGAGAGTTCTGTGGATGCTGGAGATCTGAGACACGGTACTAGAGGGAGTTGAGACTCCAAGTCCAGTGTCAGTCCATCATGGGGAAAACTCTGATTTGAGAGGAAAAAAAGACTCCGTGTATCTTTAAAGGCAAAGGCCTGCATTTCTGTAGCGCCCTTCCCTGTCTCAGGAAGCACCGCCCGCCCCACCCCCCCGAAGATTAAAAGGCAGCCAGTTTCAATCATTGCAGCGCTGCCACAGTGTAGGAAATCCACTTGTGTACAAGTCTCCCCCAGATTATACTTAAAGCGAGACTTGTTTACGAGCTGTCGGGAGATTCCTGACATTCCCCAAGGGGGAGGGGAGGCCACGTGGTCAGGATGACAATGGCCCCCTTTATATTTTGTTTTACAGAGAGCTGTCTCTTTGCCCCGATTTGATCGTGTGACTCGGGGTCCTGTGTACTGTGTCACAGGATGGTGCCATTACACTGAAGTATTCCTACCGCACTCCTGTCAGGGTTGCCTTCTGGTGGAGTGTAAGTTGATAAGTAAATAGCTGGGAGTGGCTGCATTAATCGTATTGCCCAGAGTTCACAGTTAAATGCCCTTCATTTGAATTGACACTCCCTGGACTAACTGTTGCTTGTGTCACCTGGGAGTTATCAGTGTCATTAAAAAGGAGTTGGAGGCTTTTAATGTTAATTTAAATATAGGGCTGGAGAACAGAAATAAGTCTCTCTCTCTCTCGCTCTCTCGCTCTCTCTCTCTCGCTCTCCCCCCCCCTCTCTCGCTCCCCCCCTCCTCGTCCCCCTCTCTCGCTCTCGCCCTCGTCCCCCTCTCTCGCTCTCGCCCTCGTCCCCCTCTCTCGCTCTCGCCCTCGTCCCCCTCTCTCGCTCTCGCCCTCGTCCCCCTCTCTCGCTCTCGCCCTCGTCCCCCTCTCTCGCTCTCGCCCTCGTCCCCCTCTCTCGCTCTCGCCCTCGTCCCCCTCTCTCGCTCTCGCCCTCGTCCCCCTCTCTCGCTCTCGCCCTCGTCCCCCTCTCTCGCTCTCGCCCTCGTCCCCCTCTCTCGCTCTCGCCCTCGTCCCCCTCTCTCGCTCTCGCCCTCGTCCCCCTCTCTCGCTCTCGCCCTCGTCCCCCTCTCTCGCTCTCGCCCTCGTCCCCCTCTCTCGCTCTCGCCCTCGTCCCCCTCTCTCGCTCTCGCCCTCGTCCCCCTCTCTCGCTCTCGCCCTCGTCCCCCTCTCTCGCTCTCGCCCTCGTCCCCCTCTCTCGCTCTCGCCCTCGTCCCCCTCTCTCGCTCTCGCCCTCGTCCCCCTCTCTCGCTCTCGCCCTCGTCCCCCTCTCTCGCTCTCGCCCTCGTCCCCCTCTCTCGCTCTCGCCCTCGTCCCCCTCTCTCGCTCTCGCCCTCGTCCCCCTCTCTCGCTCTCGCCCTCGTCCCCCTCTCTCGCTCTCGCCCTCGTCCCCCTCTCTCGCTCTCGCCCTCGTCCCCCTCTCTCGCTCTCGCCCTCGTCCCCCTCTCTCGCTCTCGCCCTCGTCCCCCTCTCTCGCTCTCGCCCTCGTCCCCCTCTCTCGCTCTCGCCCTCGTCCCCCTCTCTCGCTCTCGCCCTCGTCCCCCTCTCTCGCTCTCGCCCTCGTCCCCCTCTCTCGCTCTCGCCCTCGTCCCCCTCTCTCGCTCTCGCCCTCGTCCCCCTCACAGGGGGCTGGAGGGGCTGACAGAGATAGGGTGGGGGTGTAGAGGGTGGAAGGAGATGATAGAGATAGGGAGGGTGTGTACAGGCTGGAGGGGGTGACAGCAATAGGGAGGGCTTTCGGAGATGGGGTTGTGCATGACAATATATATTCCCAACCCTTGGTCCTTTCCCCGTTGAGATAATGTAAACTGTGCAGCAACCAAGAATAAAAGGCAATGTCTTAAATGTTGCCCTTTTATCGCCATTTCAAAATGTTGCTGATTTTAAAAAAAAAACCCTTCCTGACGTCATTAGAAACCTGCAGCCCATCTGCAAATTGGACCATGGGGAGGAGGAGTAGTTGCAGGAGGTTGTTCAGGTAAATGACTGCAGATGCTGGAAACCAGATTCTGGAGTAGAGTGGTGCTGGAAAAGCACAGCAGATCAGGCAGCATCTGAATACAGACAGAGTGCCTGAAGGGTGGAGATATAATCCCTCCTCTCATTTATCTCTCCACCCTTCAGGCACTCTGCCTGTATTCCGGATGAAGGGCTTTTGCCCGAAACGTCGATTTTCCTGCTCCTTGGATGCTGCCTGAACTGCTGTGCTTTTCCAGCAACACTAATCCAGGAGGTTGTTCAGCCCATCCACTGTGGCCTCGCTGTCAACTTTCTGCAGTATTCCTGTAGGCTGTAATGTTTTTAGGAATAGATTGCTCTTGGTCTTTGAATGTACTGAGCTGCTCCTGCTGACTAGGTAGACAACTCCCAAATCTCCAGCGCCCTGTACCGTCCCATCTGGTCTGTTCCTTATTCTAAGACTGTGACCCCCAGCCAAGGCCTTGCACACGAGTTGGATCGCTGACCGCTTGCCAGTTCACCAGCTGCTGCACCCTCCCTGTTGGGGAATCTCTGTCTAGTCTTAAATCCCACTTCCCGCTAGGCTTAGACCGTTCCACTGCCACCATCGGCTGTTCTCCCTGTGATGATTATCACCAGAAAAGGTGGACTGGCCACTTATTGGTGTGAGCAGGAGCTTGCTGTTTGTAAACTGGCTCCTCCGCTTTCTACCTTGCGACACTTTGCCAGGTATCTCACTGGCCTTGTCGCTCTTTGACACATCCTGGAGGCGTCTAGAGGCACTGGCGCCATGGGGTTAATCCTCGTAGCTCAATCCGACCATGAAATTCCAAACACCATGCTCACCAATGAGTGGTTGAAGCATCATCCATTCACTGGGTATGAACTGGCAGACTCTCTGCTACGGGCCATCTATCAGCTGGTCTGAGGAGAGTGAGGGATGCAGATCCTGGAGATCAGTTAAAAAGTGTGGTGCTGGAAAAGCACAGCTGGTCAGGCAACATCCGAGCAGCAGGAGGGTCGACGTTTCGAGCATAAGCTCTTCGTCACGAACCACTGACTGTCCTGTTTGGGTGCAGATCAGCTGGTCTGAGCCAGTCTCTGTTCTGATGGGACGAGGGAACGTTAAACACCATCCCGTGTTTTCCCTGTCACTGAGTCGGTGGGGTGGGGGTTACCTGGATAGGGAGGAGATGGTGCCACTGGAAAGTGGAGTGCAGAGGAATGTGTCAATGAAATGGTAATAGTTTATCGTGCATTAATTGTGTTACGCTATTGGGGTCCAACTGCTTTTAAGGTTTTAGGCCAGATTTACTGTTGACTGACCGTGGATGTGATACAATTTGGGTTGGAGCTATGTGTATGTGTGTGTCACCACTGACTAATTCTGTGTGTTTCTCTGTCTCCAGAACCCCTGCCTGCCTGTCTCTTTCCCTGTCACTCCAGTTTCCCACTCTTTACCCTCACTTTGCCGACTAAGTCGCAACTTCTCAAGTTCAAATTCTCTCTCTTTTTGTTTGGCTGAGAACTTTCTCTATCTTTCTCTCTCTCTCTCTCTCTCTCTCTCTCTCTCTTCCTCCCCCACCCCCATTTCCCTCTCTGTACCTTCACTCCTGACTAGTTTTGTCTCTGTAACCCCTATCTGTCTGTTGTTCCCGTCTCTGTTCCTGTCATCCTGACCTTCACATCGTCCCCCCGTCCTCCAATCTCCTGCCACCTCTGAGTGTCTGTGTGTGATGACTGTCAGTAGCACCAGCTGGTGAGTTCCATGCCATCGATTGAATGAATCCACTGGGAAGATGCTGGAAAATGAAGCATTGTGTATTCTAGATGTGTCTGTTTCTGCCAGGAATGAATAAGAGAGTGGTTGTGGTGGTTTGGAGGGGGTGTCGCTGAGAATGATTCTGCAGCTGCTCAAAGAAAAGGCCCTTTCTATGGAATTATTTTCACTAAAAGAGAGAGAAATCGCTAGTCGATGCCCCCTGTTATTCTTTTGTGTGTCACCTGTTTATTGCAGTGTGTTTTCTTTTTCATAAAATTCTTTCATAGAATCGCTACCATGTGGAAACAGGCCTTTTGGCCCAGCAAGTCCATATCGAAGAGTATCCCACCCAGACCCATTCCCCTGTTACCCTACATTTACCCCTGATTAATACACCCAACCTACACATCCCACTACAGGGCAATTTAGCATGGCCAATTCACCTACGTTGCATATCTTTGGACTCTGGGACTGGAGCGCCCGGAGAAAACCCATGCAGACATGGGGAGAAGTTGCAAACTCCACACAGACAGTCGCCCGAGGCTGGAATCGAACCCGGGTCCCTGGCGCTGTGAGGCAGCAGTGTTAACCACTGAGCCACTGTGCCGCCCCGTTTTTACCTAACCACGGCAAGCTTAAAGGAGACAAATATAGGACCTGGGAATAGGAGGACGCCTCTCAGCCCCTCAGTCCTGCTCTGCCATTTGATAAAATTTGTGATGGATTAGATTCCAGCCTCAAACCAGCCCCCATCAGATAACCTTCAAATTCCTCGTCGATCAAAGTCCAGTCTAACTCAGCCTTTTTTCAATAACCTAGTCTGCGAAGAGAAGAGAGAATTCTACGGCTGTCTGAGAGAAAAGATTTCTCTGGTTGTGAGTGCCATTCTCCATAATTTCACTCTTGCCTCAGGACTGTGCAGCTCAGGAGGAGTAATACTCCCAGTTGTAGAGTCATGCAGATTTACAGCACGGAAACAGACCCTTCGGTCCAACTTGTCCATGCCAACCAGATGTTCTACCTTAATTTGCCAGCATTTGGCCCATATCCCTCCAAACCTTACCTATTCAATATACCCATACAGAATGCCATTTAAATGCTGTAATTGTACCAGCCTCCACCACATCCTCTGGCAGCTCATTTCATACACGTCCCACCGTCTGTGTGAAAATGTTGCCACTTAGGTCCCTTTTAAATCTTTTCCCTCCCACCTTATACCCTCAAGTTCTGGATTCCCCGACCCCAGGGAAAAGACTTTGTCTATTTATCCTATCCATGCCCTTCATAATTTTATAAACCTCTATAAGGTCACCGCTCAGCCTCTGATGCTCCAGGGAAAACAGCCCCAGCCTATTCAGCCTCTCTCTATAACTCAAACCCTGTAACCCTGGCAACATCCTTGGAAAGCTTTTCTGAACCCTTTCAAGTTTCACGACATCCTTTGACCAGAAATGAACACAGTATTCCAACAGTGGCCTGACCAATGTCCTGTATAGCCGCAACATGACCTCCCAACTCCTGTACTCAATGCACTGACCAATAAAGGCAAGTGTACCACACGTCGCCTTCACTACCCTATCTACCTGTGACTCCACCTTCAAGTAACCATGAACCTGAGCTCCAAGGATGTTCAGCAACATTCCCCCAACTTAAGTGCAGTAACTGTAGTAATGGGACTGTTTTGCATTAGATTGTGATGATGGCATTGGTCATGGGATGTGACCCAGCATTTACTGGCTGTCCCTAGTTACCCCTCAAATTGAATGGCTCGCTCTCCACTTGCCTGGCTGACTATACCAGTACCTTGCTCATATCTCAAGGTGCAGCAAATGTTGAATTGCCCGCGACGTCCACATCCCATGAATGAATGAATTAGAAGTTCTTTTCATCGCTGTTGGTGAAGTTTCCTTTTTTTCCTTCTCAACAGCCAGGGTCAGTACAAGAGCGGATGAAATCCAAAAGTGGTATGGTTGCCAATTCTACTACGGATTCAAGACAGAATGTAGCAAAGAGCCAGTTTTCTTCACAGTGAGCACCTCCTTCAGCAAGTAAGTCTTTCAACCAGAAAGTAAAATCAGGTTGTAAGTTGGCCCACTGAACTGGAAGGTTTGTTTTCAGATGTTTCGTCACCATGCTAGGTAACATCATCAGTGAGCCTCCGGTGAAATACTGGTGTTCTGTCCCGTTTGTCTTGGCCTGTTAAGGTATGTGGTATCATTTCCGGTTTGTTTTCTCAGAGGTTGGTAAACGGGGTCCAAATCATTGTGTTTATTGATGGAGTTCCAGTTTGAATGCCAGCCTCTAGAAATTCTTGTGCGTGTCTCTGTTTAGCCTGTCCTAGGATGGATGTGTTGTCTGGGTCGGAGTGATGTCCTCCTTCATCTGTATGTAAGAATACTAGTGATAGTGGGCCATGCCTTTTGGTGGCTAGTTGGTGCTCGTGTATCCTGGTGGCTAGTTTCCTGCCTGTCTGTTTGATGTAGTTCCTGGGTGCTGCAGTGTGTTGTAGCCTGTTTAAATAACGTCCTCCTGCAGCTCTGTTGTGGGTGTCGGGATGAATGTTTCTGTAGTTAAGTATCTGGTCTGTGTGTGTTGCTTTCCTGTAGACACTGGTCTACAGCTCTCCATTACCTGTTTGTTATACTGTGACACCAGATGCTTAACTACAGAAGCAATCGGCCCTACACCCACAAAAGGAGCTGCATCAGGACATTATTTAAACGGGTCACGACACACTGTAGCACCCAGGAACTACGAGTGGCAGAAGAAAAACATTTATACAGCATATCCAAGAACAACGGATACTTGATTTAACACAGTGTGCCGATTCTTAAACAACAAACCAGTAGACACAATATGCCCAGAAACCCCAGCCACACTACCATACGTCAAAGACATCTCAGAGATAACCCCTTGGCATCATGGTAGTCCACACACTGGAACAGCTACTGATGAACCTAAAAGACCCTATACCAACAACCAGCAAATTGAATGTCATTTACAAAATACCCTGCAAGGACTGTAATAAATACTACATTGGACAGACAGGCGGAAAACTAGCCACCAGGATACACCAACCCCAAATAGCCACCCAAAGATTATCACTAGTATCCTTGCATACAAAGAAGGACACCACTTCACCTGGGACAATACATCCATCCTAGGACAGGCTAAACAGAGACACGCATGGGAATTCCTAGAGGCCTGGCATTCAGACCGGAACTCCATCAATAAACCCCTCGATTTGGACCCCATTTACCAACCTCTGAGAAAAAGAACTAGAAACGATATCACCCACTGTAACAGACCAAGGCACACACATAAAAAATGGGACAGAACACCAGTGGAGGCTCACTGATGATGTTACCCAGCGTGGTGACGAAATGTCTGAGAACAAACCTTCCAGCTCAGTGAGCAAATCTACAACCTGAACCACAAATCTTCTCCAAAAATTGCAGAAAGTTAAACTGGACAAATACTGGACTAATGGGTGGGTTGCCTTCTGAGAAAGGTTGGACCAGCTATGCTGGAATTTGGAAGAGTAGGAGGCAAAGATGGATTAAGGATAGTCAGCTTGGTTTTTACGAGGAAAATAGTGTCTCACAAACTTAATTCTTTTTTTTGATGATTGAGGGCAGAGTGGTAGACGTTGTTTACTTAGATTTTAGTAAAGGTTTTGACAAGTTTCCACATGTTGGATGATTAGTAAAGTTCGATTACATCGGGTTTCAGGGTGAGCATACCAATTGGGTACAAAATTGGCTTAACGGCAGGAGACAGAGTGAGATGTGGAGGGTTGTTTTTCAGACTGGAGGCCTGTGACCAACAGTATCCCACCGGGATTGGTGTGGGGTCCACGTTTGTTTGTTGTTTATGTTAGTGATTTGAATGAGAATATAGGAGACATGGTTACTAAGTTTGCAGCTGCCACCAAACTGGTGATATAGTGGATAGTGAAGAAGGTTATCTAAGATTAGAAAGAGATCTTGGTTAATTAGGTCAATGGCTGAAGAGTGGCAGATGGAGTTTAGTTTAGATAAATGTGAAGTATTACATTTTGGTAAAACAAACAAGGGGAGGATCTGATACAATTAATGATACAGCTCTGGGTAGTGTGGTAGAATAGAAAGACCCAGGGGTTCAAGTAGACAATTATTTGAAATTTGCATCACAGGTAGACAGGGTGGTTAAGAAGGCATTTAGCATGCTTGCCTTCATCAGTCAGACCTTTACAATATAGGAGTTTGGATGTCATGTTGATGTTGTACAGGAAGTTGGTGAGATCTCTTCTGGAATAGTGTGTCCAGATCTGGTCGCCCTGTTACAGGAAGGATATTATTAAACTGGAGAGTGTTCAGAAAAGATTTACCAGGATGTTGCTGAGAACGGAGGGTTTGAGATATAGAAATAGGCTGGGACTTTTTCCATTGGATCGCAGGAGGTTTTTTTTAGATTAGATTAGATTAGATTACTTACCGTGTGGAAACAGGCCCTTCGGCCCAACAAGTCCACACCGCCCCGCCGAAGCGCAACCCACCCATAACCCTACATTTACCCCTTACCTAACACTACGGGCAATTTAGCATGGCCAATACACCTGGCCTGCACATCTTTGGACTGTGGGAGGAAACCGGAGCACCCGGAGGAAACCCACGCAGACACGGGGAGAACGTGCAAACTCCACACAGTCGCCTGAGGTTGAGAGACGGCTTTTATAAAATCGAAAGGGGTATAGTTAGGGTGAATGACAAGGGTCTTTTCCCTAGGGTGGCATATTTTTAAGGTGAGAGGAACAAGCTTCATAAAGGACACAAGGGGAAACATTTTTACACAGATGTGGGTACAATTACAACATTTAAAAGACATTTGGATAAGTACGTGAATTAAAACTGTCTGGTGGGATATGGTCCAGGAGCAGGCAGGTGGGACTAGTTTAGTTTGGGATTATGGTCAGCATGGACTGGTTGGACCGAAGGGTTTGTGTGGCTGTAGAGCTCACTGTGGGTGACAAATTGTATCAAAACTATTATCCTTTTTTTTGGTTGATAAGAATTTCTCACAGATGTACTTCTGATTTTTTTTGTAGGTGATGGGCAGGCAACAAAACCACACTTGAACACCCTTGATTACCAAAAATAAGGGTCTGCTCTTTACAAAAAAGCCACTTTGCATGGTTTGGACTCATATTTTTATATATATATAGACACTCTCTCTCTCTCTCATATACTCTCTCTCACACACACACACACACACACACACACACGCACACACATATATATACACACACACACACACAGACACGTGGATCTCCTCTGATTCATCCTTTTACGGTTTGTGTCCCGCTCAAGAACTCTGTGTGAACAATTCCTCATGTGCGTTCCTCCTAAAAGGACACAAGCTCGCTTCAGATATTCCTGAGGGGGAAGAACACCGGGCTGTTGTGCCTCTCCGAAATCTCCGCCGAAGAGTTCTTTAAATCTGCTGTTTTGCTCAGTTCAGCTTAGTCTTCACGACCCCTTGGTTTGCAGCGCAAGTTATTGCTTTGTGTGTGTGTGTATGTGTGTGTGTGTGTGTGGTTTGTGCAGAGTGCAGGGGACAATTTCTTATGTTTAATCTTTTGCCTGTCTGTGTGGAAAAATTCCACCTAACATTATCGATTTGAATAAGGAATATGGTGAGATGGGGGCAGGTACTTGAAGCTGGAGGTGATCGGACTTCAGCTTGTAGGAATAATCTTCACTTGCTTCTGTTTGGATTGTAATCCTGGTTTGAAAGAAACAAAACCTCTGCCTGTCTTGAGAAATGCAAGCCCCCATGACACAAAGTTGACTCCAGGTGTGAGGCGACATCTCTGCAGGCGAGCTGATCTCGAGTCTGTAGGGCTGGTAGTAAGTTTCTAATGGAGCTCAATCATTTCCTCTTCATATTTTTTTTCTGGGATTTTTTGTGATCCGAGAGAGGGTTTCTTTTGCTCTGCTTTTGTCTGCACCCGGCTCAGAAGCTGACATGGCAGTGCAGATCTTGAAGAGAAGTAAAGTGACACCATTTTCTGGTTTTTCTGTGTATCGCAGTGTTGGCTGGAAACGTGGTCCCAAAGATTTGGTTTGTTCTGCATCCTGGAGCATTAATGGAGGATAGGCTCCCTTGTAGTTCAAGAGGGTAAACCGCACTGCCACGGGGAAGACAGAACCACACAGTCCAGGTTATCCCCAGCCCAATTGTTAGACTCAGGATGGTTAAACCCAAAGGCCCAACTGTAACGCACACTGAATCAGGCAGGGCGCAAAGCACCCTTCTTCTGATTGCTCTCCGAGAGGCAGAAGTTATGGGCTGGCTTTGAAGTTGCTGCCTGACTGCTGCTGTCGTCGAAAGCACTGTTGTGACCTCTTGAGTTGTGCGAGGAGAAATGGCCTCAGCGATAAGGAGCAACCACACATGAGATTACCATTGTGGCAAAATGGAGAGAATTAGATTTTCTTTATCATGTGGCCAGTTCCCCTTTCCAACCCCATGCAAGCTCACGACTTGTCTAGTTGTGATATCAGAGCCCGGAGACCACAGGCAGTTTCCAAATGGTCGTGCTAATTCCCCCACAGCCCTCGATGGCATGCTGAGTCTTATCGTTTTCAAGAAAGAAAGACATGGGGGAGTAGGGGGAAGAGGCAGGGGAAATCCTCTGATCCATGAATGTAGTCCCAACTGTCAGTCCTTCCATTGGAACCTGTTGCTCCAGGGATGGTAAATATTATTTTAGCCGGGAGGGTGGGTCGCTGGTGGTGTTTTTAAGAAGTAATATTTTTCAGCGAATATCATGATCTCGAATAAACCTTTGAAATGCTTGCGTTTGGTTTTTCTTTTTGAGATCTGGTTTCTTGTTCTGTGGAGAGGGTGGTCGAGATGTTCTATGAGTTCAAATGGGAGGGTCTGGGAAAGGGGAGGGCGACTGCATTGAATGAGGTTAGTGCAGTAACGAGCCATTCAGGCCGGCAGGTCTGTGATGGTGTACATGCTCCACATGTGTCTCCTCCAACCCTTTCTGTCACAAGCAGTTTTGTGTTTGTGAGGCTGAACTGGCCAACTGCAGATTTAAAACTGTGGCTCTTGAGACAAAAATCTTCTGTACTAACTTGATGCGTGTGTTTTGCAATGCCACCTTTGAATCAGATTGTTAGATCCTCTGTACGCTGTTGCCACTGGATGGATACTACCCCAGATTTCAACTCCTGGCAGGTGAGAATTCCAGTGTGGGGCAGTGAAACCTGTTAATAAGGTGATAAGATTTGCAGTAAAACTGATTTTGTTTTTCCTGTTTTAATCCTGAAACTTCGATTGTTTTTTGAAAAACCGAGTATTTTAACATCCCGTGGGAAATGAATCAGAACTTTATTTTAAATTTGCTAGACAGACACAGGAGTTCTGATGATCCAACTGTGTGTGTGTGTGTGTGTGTGTGTGTGTGTGTGTGTGTGTGTGACTGACCACCTCTGTTCCGGACCAGCACAAACCATTTTGAGAACTCGCTATTTACTATGTGAGGGAATAAAGGCCAAATCTCTAATGAGACTTCTCCAAATCCCGGGTTAGATTCAGACCGAGGGAGGTCATTCAAAGCATCTCGCTTCTCCTTTCCAGACAGTCCCATCATCACAGCATGCAGCTGTTTCTTAAATTATTCTAGGATATTCACTTGCAAATGTGGGAATTCACACTGTGTGCATTGAAAACAGAGAGTTGAATTGACAATGTCGCACAGTCGTAACCTCCGCTGCCCGGAAATCTTTTTTTTTTGTCTTCAGCAATGGATGAGAACTCCAAAAAATGTTCAGAGATGTATTAACGCAACCCCAGCCTCCAGCAAATTTGATGCCAATCTGTGCTATTAGTCCAGAATTCTTTTTGCCAATGGTGGGAGTAGAATTTCCGTATGTTACTTAACAAAATGCAAACTATAATAAAAACTGAAAGTGCTTGAGAAACTCAGTAGGTCTGGCAGCATCCGTGGAGAGAGAAAGAGTTTACATTGAGTCATGTTTGACTCTTCTATGGAAAACTGTTCCCATTTCTCCAGCTCTTTCTACTTTTATTTCAGAGCTTGATTACTTGATTAAAATGCCAAATAACTTTGACCTAAAGCTTCCTCATTCCAGGGCAGGACAGCCACAGAGTTAAATGCCAATTCTCCTAAAATGTACCATTTGATTTTTTTTTTTCTTCTCCGATGCACTATATACATACGTATTTACTCCACCAAATCCCATCATTGCTTGAAGCTTTTGCTCCTTATTCAGGCTACGTTTCCATAGGCTGCATGACCTTCAGTGTCTAACTGAAGTGGATACCTTTCCTGTGTGCACCTTGCATTTGACCAAGAGATCAATGTGATCTTATGCTCAGCTGTCCTCGGGTAGAATGTGAACTTGCGGCGGTCACTGGATCATTGGGACCACGTGGTTTCAATTACATATTCCCTCACCAGTCACATCGAGGACAGGAGTGGCTTCTTTGGGGCAAACTGGAGACTTGCAGATTAATTACGAGTGCAGGGATGCCACAGCGGTCACCAGTGAGAGCCTCCTTGTCATCAAGCAGTGGGACACAAAGGGTGAAAGTTACAGCCACTAAACGGTCTGACTGCGCTGTATCCAAATGATGGGAAGGGGTGTCACATTGGAGGCACTTCTAACTTCAGCACTTGACCAACAAGAGCAATTATTTGAATGCGTGCATACTGATGACAGCTGGACTGTTTTACACAGCAAAACGCAACAATTCCTTTTTCTTTGCAGAATGTCCACTGACGGATAGCTGGGCTATTCCTGTAACTGTGTAGTATTTGCATTCCCTGGCCAAATCATCCTAAGTGATAACCTTTTTAAAGAGATATATATATATTCGTTTGGTAATGTTCGGGTTGATTTCAAAGGTTTCTTATGGTTTTTAGGCTGAACTGGCAAAGGGGAAGAACTTTGTATGTTATTGCTTAGGACATACAGAGTGTTTTAATCAAATTTTGTCTGCTGCCTTTTAAGAATTGTGTTGATATTATGCTTTGGAAAGCATGTTGGTTAATGATTCATGATGCAACAGATTGATTAGGCTGATCTTGGACTTGAGCATATAGGAAACTTTTTAAAGCACGTGTTTGGACACTTTAAGAGCAAGTTGATTGACATTTGCTAGAAGCTGTAAGTGACCTGTTTGCAGTATCATTTTTTTTTCTGTTTAAGCCTTATGTTCTCTTTGTCTGTTGTAATGAATGAGCTTTTTGATGGATCTACTTTCCTGAGCATGTGTCTCTTTTATTCCACCGGCACAAACTTAAGTCTTGGTGCACTCTACATTATTGGCAAACACTAGTTCTTGATGATCTACTCAATGAGATGTGGGGTAATTTTAAGATATTACAGCTGTATTGCCCTGAATGTTAAGTATGTAGATTCATGCCATCCACCCAATTTGACAGCAGCGGGAGGAAAATGTGGGCTCAGCTGAACCTTGCTTTCCTCTGAAGTTAAGACACATTGTTTGAATAACTTGGTAAAGAGATGGTGGTCAAGAATGGCTGATTCATTTTATTTTGAGTCCTCCTACTAGCTTGGAAGACTTCTGAATCCCGTTCTCGTGTCCTTGCTGCCTCACTATGGAGGTCAGCTGTCTGAGTACAGACCAGCGAGTTATTATATAGCAGGATTTTCCAACATTAGCTCCTACTCTGACCATGTGCTTCAGAATTACATCTTTATTCTTTAGTGGGATGTGGACATTAAAACAGGCTGCATTTGTTGCCTGTCCTTAAATGCCTTCATTGTTAGGGCAATGGGTAATTAAGTAACTTGTAGATTAGACTGGATAATCATGGCAGATTTCCCTCCCTAAAGGGCATGGGTGAACTATTTGGGGTTTTACGGAAATTTCTCTCTGAAAGATGTCATAAAATCTCCACATTGTGGAAGCAGGCCATCGAGTACACACCAACCCTCTGAGGAGCAACCCACTCCATCCCTGTAACTGCATTTTCCATGACCTAACCACCTAATCTGCACAGCCCTGGACACCGTGGGCAATTTAGCATAGCCGTCCTAACTTGCACATACTTGGACTGTGGGAGGAAACTGGAGCACCCAGAGGAAACCCACACAGACATGGAGAGAACGTGCACACTCCACACTGTCACCTGGGGTGGAATCAAACCCAGGTCCCTGGCACTGTGAGACAACAGTGCTAACCACTGAACCATTATGCTGCCCAGATCACACTGTTTTGAGGGAAAGTAGGTAGTTCTGGGCCTACGTTCCACCCTGCTGTAGTGGAGATGAAGAATGTTTATTTAGTCATGGGATCTTTGCAAAGTGCAAAATATCTACCACATTTGTGTACATGATAAATGTAGTTGAAAGTAGTTTGTTGATGTGTATATGTGGTAAGGGACTGGTGAAATGCAAGTATTATAACATGTTTTAATGTGGTTTCTTCCTTTAATGAATTGCCACATTCCTAATGACATGACTAACAGTAAGAATTCAATTTGTGAGGAATCACCACACATAGAAGTGCCTCCTTTCTCTTTTCCCCATCTCCCCTGCTCCAGGATAATTTCCAGTATAGCACCAGAGTGAACAGTGTCCTGGTTTCAAATAATTTGCATCAAATGAATTTTCAAAGTACCTTGCAAGCATATTGGGAAATATTCATATTTTTTGGTAAACTAAAGTATGGTTCTCAGTCATAGCGATGATTTCATTTGATTCCTGTTTTGGTGATCTCAACCATAATCAGTAGGTTGGCTTCGGTGATTGAACAAGTTGTTCCTGTTCTTGATTATGTCCAGTGATTAGTCTTTTAAAAAACAGATTTTTTTAATATTCACTCATAGGACTCACATCCTTAGCACTGATGCCTGGCCAGCATTTATTGCTCATCCTTAGTTGCCCTTGAGAAGGTGGTAGTGAGCTGTCTTCTTAAACCACTACAAGTCTTAGAAGTAAAGCACCACTTCCATTTCCTACATGTTTTGACTTGCAAAATGTTGACAAAAAGAAATGAAGGTCACAAAATGAAAGTTAATTGATATTCTATTTAATTCATACAGTACAGTGCAGAGAATCTCTCTGTGATACACAGGAGTTAAAAGTCTGCAGGATAATTGTGGTAGCCCAACAAATTCTCCAGTTGATGATGCTGAGGTTAGTGGCCTACTGATCCTGTTGGGAAAATTGAGATAAAGGAAAATCAAGCAGTGAATCATTTAGTGTTCCAGTCAGAGAGAACAGACGCACAGTTTGCACAGCATCACATAAACCAGAACCATTTGAACAAGAGTGCATGATTCTTACGTGTCTTGAGAATACTCTCCTGCATTAGAATTTGTGACTCACTTTGTACCATTGGGGGAAATAAAGGGATTACTGTTTGATTTACTGTACACCTTCTTCCTTGTCTGTACACCTTGTCTGGTCAGCCTCACTATTTTCCTCTGGTGCATTTCTCCCCAGTAAGTTGTTTGTCACAAGAAATTGTCCTAATTTGCATGTATTTTAAAAATCTTCCACTTTGTGCAAAGTCATAGCTCATTAGCCCCTTGGTAACCAAGTAACTGTAACAATGAAGTCCCTGCAATGACTTAAACCTACACTCTGCATTAAAGAACTTTATAAAAATGTTACCAGGATCAGGGAATTGGGAATCGTCTTGACGTCTGTTGCAAAAGTGACTTATTATAAAGTATGTTAAAAATATACAGCACAAAAAAAACGGCCATTCAGCCCTATCTGCCTGTGCTGGTGTCAAAGCTTTTAATGAGCTGCTTCCTCTAATTTTCCATTCCTGTCCCATACTGCCCTTGCAGACAGATATCTAATAAAGCTTCATGAGAATTACACAAGGAAAGAATGACAGGCTTGTCCCAAAGCATTTGACAGTTAACGAAGTACTTTTGAAATGTTGAATGTAGGAAACAGCCAATTTTCTCACAGCAAGTACCTGCAAGCTGTAATAAATTACATGATAATCTATGGTGGTTTGAGGGAAAAATATTAGCTCCAGGTCACGACTGAGTATGTCAGTCTTCCTGGTCATACGTGGGATCTTTTACATCCACCTGAGAGAGCAGATGGTATTTGATTTATCTGAAAAATGGCATATCCAACAATGCAGTATCCCTCTGTACTAGCACTGGGAAGTGAGTCTTAAATATAACCTAAAGGTCTGGGTTGGGAACTGATCCCACAGCATAGCTAGAGATCTGTGTAGTACAATACAGAGCAAATTTTTTTTTAAAAATTCCATAAACAATTCTGCAGCTTATTCTTTGAGAAAGCAGCAGACTTGAAGATCATCCAACAGAAATTTTAAGTTATTACAGAAGTTGATTCAGTTACTGAGTCATTGTAGTTAAAAGTACAGACCGGGAAATAAATTTAAAATGCTGAAATTAGCAACAAGGAGGGAAATCAGGTAAACCATATCACCAAGTGGTTACTTGAATAAGTCATTGGCGAGAAGATCTGCCAGAAGTCCTTCCTGTGACCATCCCGCTTATTGTGATGATTTCATTTGATCCCTGGTTTTGGTGACCTTGACCATGATCAGTGGGTTGGCTTCAGTGATTCAACAAGTTCTTCCTGTTCCTGATTTACTGTGCAATGATCTACTTGTCAGGAAAACAATATGAACAGTTTCTGACTGGAACATGTATAAAGCCATTCTGCATTGGATTTGTCCAGATTACAGTAGACTGCATTGTGAGTGGGGAATACTTACAGGTACCTCTCTCTTTCAGACATCATTGAAGAGAATTGCACCAAAACCACGGGTCATAGAATCCCTACAGAATAGAAGCAGGCCATTTGGCCCATCAAGTCAACACCAACCCTCCAAACCCTTATACCAGCCTTCCCCCCCCCCCCCCCCCCCCCCAAGATTCTGCTGTAACCTAACTGTCCCTGCAGCCATCCTATATTTGTTTGTTTGGTTCATTATTGCCCAAATATTGCCTTTACACCTTCAAGAATTTTGCTATTGAATTGTTCCTGCTCTCCTAGCAGTCACAGAGGTCACTGTTGTACTGTCCCTGGCTCAACAGTTTTCCATCTTCAATTCTGAGGCAAATCAGTATCTTCTGTCTTGCTCTCTCTCTCGTTCTCTCTAGATAAATTTCAATTTTAATTTCTAATTCAGACTTCTGTGGGGCTAACTAAAATCAAGGAAATGGCATTTCTTAAACCCTTGAGCAAGATGACCTGCTATTCAGCTGCCCCCGTTTCTGCAAAATGCCTTATACGCTTTTCCAGTTTATTGTACAGGCTGGACTGAAAAGAAGAGTCTTTAATTCACAGGAAGATTATGATGCAGCAGGAAGCCATCCAGCCAGATTTATACAGCATGGAAACAGATCCTTCGACCCAACCAGTCCATTCCATTCTCCCCTCAACCGCCTACACTCCAGGGAAAAAAGTCCCAACCTATCCAGCCATACTTCTACATAACTCAAATGCTCCATTCATAGCAACATCCTGGTAAATCTCTTCCGAACTCTCTCCAGCTTAATAATATCCTCCCTAGTTCAGGCGACCAGAACCCACACAGTACTCTAGAAGTGGCCTCACCAACATCCTGTACAACCTCAACATCACATTCCAACTCTTAAAGGTCTGAGCAATGATGACAAGCGTGCTAAACGCCTTCTTAGCCACCCTGTCTATATGTGATGGAAACTTCCAAAAACACGTACCTGAACCCTTAGGTCTCTCTGTTCTACAACACTACCCACTTTTAATCAAAAACGTTCTGCCCTTGTTTGTTTTACCAAAATGCAATACCTTGGCCCATCAAGTCCACACCAACCCTCCAAACCCTTATACCACCCCCCCCTTGCATTTACCCAAATTAAACTACATCTGCCACTCCTCAGCCCATTGACCTAATTAAATGAATATTTTTCATCAGCTTTTACTGTGGAGAAAGAAAGGAAGGCTAGAGAACTCAGAGAAATAAATACTGAAGTTTTGAAAATAGTTCATATTACAGTAAAGGAAGTGCTAGAGGTGTTAGAAAACATAAAGGTGGCTAAATCTCCTGGACTTGATCTAGTCTATCCCAGGACTTTGTGGGAAGTTAGAGAGGAAAGCGCGGGCCGCCTTGGTAGAAATATTTGTATCATCTACAACATCACGACATTTAAACTGCCTGAAATTATGAGTTGATTTGTAGAATGTGATGGTTGTATGTGGCATGCTGGAGAAATAACTGGCAGACAGTACTTTCAAAAGATAAATGACAGGAGGCAAACCAGTGGAATCGCCCCCAAAATTTCTCTGAAAGGCAGAAATTCACCATCTTGCCCTCTCCAACGAAACAAGGGGTTTCTTCCAGCAATGTTTCAAAGAAAATAATTTCAACTGAAGAAGACAACTTCAATGCCAATGGAGTGCGTTTAAAACAAGCCTATCCCAGAGCCTCCACATCTGTGCTGTAACTGCCAGGTAATTTGTTTTCATGCACAAATGATTTGCTACAGGGCAAGCCACTGAAGAAAAGGCCAAGAATATCGAAAACCATTTCATTTTATGATGGTCACACAGTGGTTATGATTACTAACAGTACAAGGAGATTCCAGAGATATGAATTCAAATACTACACAAAAAGATAGAGACAAGCTAGTGGGCGGGATGCACAGGTGGCAGATGGAATCTAATACAGAGAAGTGAGAGAGAATTCATTCTGCTAACATGGTGAGGTCAGTGCAGGAGAGAGAGAGAGAAAGAAACCCACACTGCTAACTGAGACAGGAGTAAACCTGCACGGTTACTGCCTTTGTTTGAACTTATGTATTGCTGGACATCGAAATGCATCTGGGAAAAGTAACAAACAGTGAAACTCACAACTGACAGAGGTCACAGCAGAGACAGATAAATGAATAGATTTAAGTGGAGTCTGCAGTAGTGAAGAGAGTGGGTTCTTTCTTGATTATATGTTTTATTGAGATATGTCTCTTGATTGATCTTTAAAATATTAGCCATAAGAATTAAGTTAGCGTGGAGCAGTATTTTGTAGAGGAATAAGACGGGGCTATTTTCTGGGTATGCAGATTAGAAGAAGCAAAAATGGCCCTCAGTAGGGTGATTTGCTCTTCTTGTCGGATGTGGGAGTTTAGGGACAGTTTACAAGTTACTGAGGATTATATCTGCAATAAATGCCGTTAGTTGTGAATAGAATGGAATGGTTGGAGTGACAGAGGCAATGAGGAATTTACAAGAGCAAGGGGGTGTGATGGATAGCAGTTATAGGAAGGGAGAAAAGTTGCAGATACAGTCACAAAGATGAGTTAACTTTAGGAAAGTTAAGAGAGGTAGGCAGGTAGTGGAGGTCTCTTCTGTGGCTATCCCCATTTCAAACAAGTGTGCTGTTTTGGAAAATGTAGGGGGTGATGGATTCTCAGAGGAATGTAGCACAAACTGCCATGTTTCTGGTATTGAGACTGGCTCTAATGCAACGAGGGGTACGTCGGGTTCCAAGAGATCGATTGTGTTCGGGGACTCTTCAGAACAAGGCACAGACAGACTGTGGCCAGCAGTGAAAAATCAGAATGATGTGTTGCTTCCCTGGTGCCAGGATCGTGGATGTCTCAGCAAGGGTGCAGAATGTTCTCAAGAGGGAGAGGGCCCAGCAGGAGGTCACTATACATTGGAACCAACGACATAGGAAGGGAAAAGGTTGAGATTCTGAAGAGAGAATACAGAGAGGCAGGAATTTAAAGAGGAGGTCCTCGAAAGTAGTAATATCTGGATTACTCCCGGTGCTATGAGCTAGTGAGGGTAGGAATAGGAGGACAGATCAGATGAATGCATGACTGAGGAGCTGGTATATGGGAGAAGGATTCACATTTTTGGATCAGGGGTACGTCGGATTCCAAGAGATCGATTGTGTTCGGGGACTCTTCAGTCCAAGGCACAGACAGACTGTGGCCAGCAGTGAAAAATCAGAATGATGTGTTGCTTCCCTGGTGCCAGGATCATGGATGTCTCAGCAAGGGTGCAGAATGTTCTCAAGAGGGAGAGGGCCCAGCAGGAGGTCACTATACATTGGAACCAACGACTTGGGAAGGGAAAAGGTTGAGATTCTGAAGAGAGAATACAGAGAGGCAGGAATTTAAAGAGGAGGTCCTCGAAAGTAGTAATATCTGGATTACTCCCGGTGCTATGAGCTAGTGAGGGTAGGAATAGGAGGACAGATCAGATGAATGCATGACTGAGGAGCTGGTATATGGGAGAAGGATTCACATTTTTGGATCATTGGAATCTCTTCTGGGGTAAAAGTGACCTGTACCAGAAGGACAGATTGCATCTAAATTGAAAGGGGACTAATATACTGGTAGGGAGATTTGCTAGAGCTGCTCGGGAGGATTTAAGCTAGTAAGGTGGGGGGGAGGAGGAGACAGTGAGGAAAGAGATTAATCTGAGACTGGTAAGCCGAGAAAAAGAAACAAGCCAAACAGTGCAGGCAGGGACAAAGCAGAGAACAAGGTAGGACTGATAAATTAAACTGCATTTATTTCAATGCAAGGAGTTTAACAAGGAAGGCAGATGAACTCAGAGCGTGGTTAGGAACATGGGACTGGGTATCATAGCAATTACAGAAATATGGCTCAGGGATGGGCAGGACTGCCAGCTTAATGTTCCAGGATACAAATGCTACAGGAAGGATAAAAAGGGAGGCGAGAGAGGAGGGGGAGTGGCGTTTGTTGAGGGATATCATTACAGCTGTGCTGAGGGAGGATATTCCTGGAAATACATCCAGGGAACTGAGAAATAAGAAATGGATGATCACCTTATTGGGATTGTATTGTAAATCCCCTAATAGTCAGAGGGATATTGAGAAACAATTTTGTAAGGCAATCTCAGCTATCTGTAAGAATAATAGGGTGGTTATGGTAGGGGACTTTAACTTTCCAAACAAAGACTAGAACTGCCATAGTGTTAAGGTGGTGAGGAATTTGTTAAACATGTACAAGAAAATTTTCTGATTCAGTGTGTAGATGTACCTCCTAGACATGGTGTAAAACTTGACCTACTCTTGGGAAATAAAGCAGGGCATGTGACTCAGGTATCAGTGGGGGAGCACTGAGGGGCCAGCGGCCATAATTCTATTAGTTTTAAAATAGTGATGGAAAAAGATAGACCAGATCTAAAAGTTGACTTTCTAAATTGGAGAAAGGCCAATTTGGACGGTATTAGGCAAGAACTTTCAAAAGCTGATTGGGGGCAGATGTTCACAGGTAAAGGGACGGCTGGAAATTGGAAGCCTTCAGAAATGAGATAATGAGAATCCAGAGAAAGTATATTCCTATTAGGGTAAAAGGAAAGGCTGGTAGGTATAGAGAAAGCTGGATGACTAAAGAAATTGAGGGTTTGGTTAAGAAAAAGAAGGAAGCATATGTCAGGTACAGTCAGGATAGATCAAGTGAATCCTTAGAAGTGTATAAAGGCAGTAAGAGTATACTTAAGAGGGAAATCAGGAGGGCAAAAAGGGGACTTGAGATAGCTTTGGCAAATACAGTTAAGGAGAATCCAAAGAGATTAAGAACAGAAGGGTAACTAGGGAGAGAATAGGCCCCCTCAAAGATCAGCAAGGCAGCCGAAGAATATAAGGGAGATACTAAATGAGTATTTTGCATCAATGTTTACTGTGGAAAAGGACATGGAAGATATAGAATGTAAGGAAATAGATGGAGACATCTTGAAAAATGTCCATATTACAGAGGAGGAAGTGCTGAAGTGCCGTTTGTCTTGAAAAGCATAAAGGTGAATAAATCCCCAGTACCTGATCAGAACTCTGTAGGATGCTAGGGAAGTGATTGCTGGGCCTCTTGCTGAGATATTTGTAACATCGATAGTCACAGGTGAGGTGCCAGAAGACTGGAGGTTGGTTAACGTGGTGCCACTATTTAAGAAAGGTGGTAAGGACAAGCCAGGGAACTATACACCAGTGAGCCTGACATCGGTGTGGGCAAGTTGTTGGAGGGAATCCTGAGGGACAGGAGGTACATGTATTTGGAAAGGCAAGGACTGATTCAGGATAGTCAACATGGCTTAGTGTGTGGGAAATCATGTCTCTCAAACTTGATTGAGTTTTTTGAAGAAGTAACAAAGAGGACTGATGAGGGTAGAGCAGTAGACATGATCTATATGGACTTCAGTAAGGTGTTCGATAAAGTTCCCCATTGGGAGACTGGTTAGGAAGGTTAGATCTACAGGGAGAACTAGCCATTTGGATACAGAACTTGCTCAAAGGTAGAAGACAGAGGGTACTGGTGGAAAGTTGTTTTTCAACCACGACACCTGTGACCAGTGGAGTGCCACAAGGATCGGTGCTGAGTCCACTACTTTTCGTCATTTACATTAATGATTTGAATGGGAGCTTAAGAGGTATAGTTAGTAAGTTTGCAGATAATGCCAAAATTGGAGGTGTAGTGCACAGTGAAGAAGGTTACCTTGGATTACAAAGGGATCTTGATCAGATGATCCAATGGGCTGAGGGAAATGGAGTTTAATTTAGATAAATGCGAGGTGCTCCATTTTGGGAAAGCAAATCTTAGTAGGACTTATATACTTAATGGTAAGGCCCTACGGAGTGTTGCTGAACAAAGAGACCTTGGAGTACAGGTGCATAGTTCCTTGAAAGTAGAGTCGCAGGTAGATAGGACAATGAAGAATGCATTTCCTTATTTGGTCAGAGTATTGAGTGCAGGAGTTGGGAGGTCATGTTGCGGCTGTACAGGACATTGGTTAGGACACTTTTGGAATATTGCGTGCAATTCTGGTCTCCTTCCTATCTGAAGGATGTTGTGAAACTTGAAAGGGTTCAGGAAAGATTTACAAGAATGTTGCCAGGGTTGGTGGATTTGAGCTATAGGGAGAGGTTGAATAGGCTGGATCTTCAGAGGTTGAGGGATGACCTTATAGAAGTTTATAAAATCATGAGAGGCATGGATAGGGTAAATAGACAATGTCTTTTCCCTGGGGAGGGGGAGTCCAGAACTAGAGGGCATAGGTTTAGGGTGAGAGGGGAAAGATATAAAAGAGACCTAAGGGGCAATTTTTTCATACAGAAGATAGTCAGTGTGTGGAATGGGCTGCCAGAGGAAGTGGTGGAGGCTAGTACAATTGCAAAATTTAAAAGACATCTGGTTGGGTATATGAATAGAAAGGGTTTGGAGGGATATGGGCCAGGTGGCTAGATTGGATTGGGATATCTGGTCGGCATGGACAAGTTGGACCGAAGGGTCTGTTTCCGTGCTGTACATCTCTATGATTCCAAGAGCAAGCAGAGGCAATATAAGGTAAAGGATACTATTCTTAGAGGGCTGTAGGAGCTGAAGAACCCAGGGTATTGTGTAGAAATCATTAAAAATGGCAGGACAGATGAAAGATGCAGTCAATAAAAGCACACAAGTTTTAGCAATAGGGGAATAGAGTACAAAAGCAATAAGTAATAAACGCTGTATAAAGCACTGGTTCAACTTCCACTGCAGTATTAGGTCTGGCACTGCTCTTTAGGTAGGATGTGAAGGCTCGAAATAAGGTGCAGAAGAGATTTAAAAGAATGGTTCCTGGGAAAATGGACTCCAGTGATGAAGACAGATCAGAAAAGCTGCATTTCTACTTCAAGAAGAGAAAGCGGAGAGGAGGTTCAAAATCATGAGTGATCTAGACAGAGAGGGAGAAACTGTTTCCATTGTTGGAAGGCTTGAAAACCAGAGGGATATAAGTTTAAGGTGATGAACAAAGAAGCAGCATTGTGAGAAAATATTTTCAGGCAGTCAGTGGTTAAGAAGCAGCAGCATTGTGCAAAATATTTTCAGGCAGCCAGTGGTTAAAAAAGCAACAGCATTGTCGGAAAATACTTTCAGGCAGCAATTGGTTAAGAAGTTGCAGCGTTGTGGGAAAATATTTTCAGGCAGCCAGTGGTTAAGCTGTAGCATTGTGGGAAAATATTCTCAGGCAGCCAGTGGTTAAGAAGCTGCAGCATTGTGGGAGAATATTTTCAGGCAACGCATGCTGAAGATCTGGAATTCACTATGTACAAGTATAGTGGAGGCAGAGGCAATCACAGCTTTCAAAAAATGAATTGGAGCATTATGTGAAAAGAAAAATTTTCAAAAAGACAAGAGAGTGGGACTGAGTTGTTGCTTTACCAGAGAGAAAGCTGGCATAAACATTCCAGCCCAAACAGGCTGTGCTATAACCATTTGTTGACTCGAGAAAAAATGGCTGGACAAACTACTTGGTTTCAAGAAAGTGGCTCAATGCCAACTTCTCAAGGGGCAAATGTCAGGGTGGAGAGGGTAGAGAAGGGGCTATTGAGTTAACAGCAAAGCCCACATCCCTGTGAATGAATTAAAAACCAAATGCCAATGACCAAGGGCGACAATCTGCTAAAGTGTGAGATCAAACTGACTCTTGTATAAAACTGAACTCCACCTCAAAGCAGGATGTGCTGGCTTCAATGGCCTGCCTCCTTCCAATGGGAACCTGGCAAGTTTCTTACCTTGTTGACTATGTCTTCTCCTTTGCGTTTTTCCTCAAGAACATTTTAATTTTCTGATAAAGGGCCTGGACTCCCTTCTGCAACTTACTCCAGTAATGCTTGGAGTTCAAAACGCTCTGATAGGCGATGTCATCAAGCACGCAGTCGTACAGGTTGGACTCTAAGCAGGTGACATTGGTGGAAGCACACTGTCTGTCCTCCTGGCTGCACTGGCAGACCTTATAGTCACAAGGTTCTCTTTGGAAATAGCTAGGCTGGTAGTTCTTGGTATGGAGGATGGCACCCGTCTCCTTGTCCATAATGCCCCGGATTCGCGACATGCTACTATTAAGGCAGTTGCAGTACCAGTCACTCCACTGGGCCCATGTATAAGAAGAGGTGTCTAGCGAGATGACAACAGGCATGTCCATGTGAGGCGTAGTTGTGGTCTCTTGCACTGTAGGACTTTTGCCTGGGACCTTCATGATGGCTTTGCTTCTGGTAAGAATAATGGGAACTGAAGTCTCCGGAATGACAGACATGCGTACCTGCTTGGGCTCAGTCTTTTCCATTTCTGAATAATGTTTGGTTATTATTTCTAAACCATTGTCTAAAACAATCGGGGGTTTGCTGTCTTTTATGCTGGCAATTTTGATTTTGGTTTTGTTGCCGAGTAAAATTGAAGTAGCAGTTTCAGTCCAAGCACCGTTAGCACTGGCGACCACGATCTCGTCCCCACTGCTGAGGACAATGGAAGCAGACGTTGCATTTTCTGAACCCTCAGCATCAGAGATGATGATTTCCGTCTGGCTGCTGCTGTCTGTAGGAGAGCTACTGTTGTTCCCAGTGCTGTCCAAACTAGTGACTATGATCTCATCCCCAGCTACCAAGATGATGGGAACAGCGCTCTCTTTTGCTGTGCTGTCTGAGTTGGCAACAATGATCTCTGCCCCCTTGCCGATGGTGACCGGGGCGGCTGTGGTCTGCCCAGAGTGGCTGGAATCACTGATGGAGATCTGCGAGGAGCCCATCAGGATGATGGGGGAGGAGGAGGTGGAGGTGTGCGCCTGTTTTGCCTGGGTCCTGCTGGCAGATGGGGATGAGCTGGGGCCAGTGAAGGGCCGGAGGCTGGAATGGCTGTCAGATGGGGCAGCAGATGGGACGGCAGTTTGGGCTTTGTTAGCAGACTTGGCAATGTACTGGGCTGCAGACTGTGTGCCATACTGGGTACCAGCTTTGGTTGTATGCTGGGTGGCATGCTGGGCAGCTGGCTGGGTACCAGACTGGGTGATGTGCTGGGCAGCAGGCTGGGTACCAGATTGGTTGCTATGGTGGGCTCTGGACCGGGTGCCTGCCTTGGTGGCGTGCTGGGTTGCAGGCTGGGTGCCAGACCTGGAGGCATGCTGGGCAACAGACTGGGTGCCAGACAAGGTGGCGTGCTGGGCAGTAGGTTGGGTGGCATGCTGGGCAGCAGGTTGGGTTCCAGACTGGGCAGCATGCCGAGTGCCAGATTGAGTGGCATGCTGTGTAGTAGCTTGAATGCCAGACGTGGTGATGGGCTGGGCAGTAGGTTGGGTTGCATGTTGGGTTCCAGACTGGGTGGCGTGCCGGCGGCCAGACTGAGTGGCGTGCTGGGTGGCAGGTTGGGTTCCAGAGGGGGTGGCGCGCTGGGCGGCAGATTGGGTTCCAGACTGGGTGGCATGCTGGGTGGCAGGTTGGGTTCCAGACCGGGTGGCGGGCTGGGCGGCAGGTTGGGTTCCAGACGGGGTGGCATGCTGGGTGGCAGGTTGGGTTCCAGACAGGGTGGTGTGCTGGGCGGCAGGTTGGGTTCCAGACTGGATGGCACGCTGAGTGGCAGGTTGGGTTCCAGACTCGGTGACGTGCTGAGCGGCAGGTTGGGTTCCAGATTGGGCGGAGTGCTGAACGGCAGGTTGGGTTCCAGACTGGGTGACGTGCTGGGCGGCAGGTTGGGTTCCAGACTGGGTGGCGTGCTGGGTGGCAGGTTGGGTTCCAGACTGGGTGACGTGCTGGGTGGCAGGTTGGGTTCCAGACTGGGTGGCGTGCTGGGCGGCAGGTTGGGTTCCAGACTGGGTGGCGTTTCCAGACTGGGTGGCGTGCTGGGCGGCAGGTTGGGTTCCAGACTGGGTGGCGTGCCGGGTGGCAGGTTGGGTTCCAGACTGGGTGGCGTGCTGGGTGGCAGGTTGGGTGCCAGGCTGAGTGGCCGCTAGAACAATAGACCTGGTACCAGAGTGGGTGGTAGGCTGCTTGCTGGGCCGGTTGTCAATCTGGGCGTTTACAATCTGGGTGGATGGCAAGGCGAGGCGGTTGAGGGCACTCCCCTCACTGGGCACTACTATCAAAATAACACCTCCGGCGACAGCCGGTGCCTTCCCCGGTGCGGCCAAGTGGGCAAGTAGGAAGGTGAGCGCAACAAAGTCCATGGCCACCGCTGTGCTCCCTGGAAAGTGAGATCCAGGAGGACTCTTGACTTCCAGCAACCATCATGGCCGCCATTAGATGGTGGCGCGGTAGAATCCGTTAAAGAGCACGCGAGGAAGGTGGCATTCAAAATGCCCGGGAGCGAGCACATGCGCATCTCCATGGCGACGGCACTATTATGACGTTAGACGGGAGACGTTTGACCAATCACAAGCCGTCCCGCCAAAACGCGGGTGGGTGGAACTTGACGCGTGGCTGGGGGCGGCAGCCGGCCCTCGGCGTGGCTCGTTCCATTTTCATCCGGGAGGGGGGATGTGAACAATTTTAAACTTTATCAAAGCGTCGACTTCAGATTAAATCCAAAGGCTTTAGCGCCTTCGAGCGATTTCAGATCGCAAACGGGGCATACGCGTGGATGGGGCTGGTGAAAGTGGAGGTTTTCGTTTCCACTTGCCCACCCGATCACCTCCTTCGCCGATTTGTGGTACTTACCGTGGTTCTTCGTGTTAAATTTGTGATTTATGACCGAGTTATCCTTAATAAATCCAGCAACAAAGGACTGGCGACCAAGTGAAGCATTTTAAATGCAAAAAAAAATCCTCCTTGTATGCAACATAATGACTCGCAGATGTTTCCACTCACCAAAGGGCACCAGGTGAATAACAAATATGGCGCCGGGTGACCAAGGTAAAAAGATTCATGTTTGAATGTTCATTATCACATGGATGACAGTTTTTTGCTCGTTTTTGTTTAAGCTTTTGATTAAAAAATGGATATTGGATCACTGCAGAAATGAGCCCATCTCTTTCCAATCGATGCCATCATTGCAGGCAAAACAAAAGCAGAATGATCCTGAGAGCAGTAAAAAGGTTGATGGGAATTCAATGGAGAAGTCAAGAAGGGTCTTGATTGAGTAAATAGTGCACGTAATGGACATAACAGTACACAAGGAGGAGCATTCTTCCAAAAATACACCAGGGCATTGCCATCCTTCAGCATCTCAACGTCTCTGCTAATTAAAGCAGTTACTTGATGGCAACTTGACAAAAATAAGGACATCTATTTACGCACTGCATTTCACAACTCCACCAACTGCGAAACACTTTGCAACTTCCTGAGTTACTTGCAAACCAGAGCCGTGTAGGGAAAGCAACAAGTTCCCACAAACGGCCATTGCATCAGAACCAGCTGATTTTCGTTTTTAAAAGTTGGCTGACAGATAAATATTGGACCCCTGAAAAGAAATTTCCTACTGTTCTTCGGAACAGGATCTTTGGCATCCACTAAATGGGCAGACACAGCTGCAATTTAATGTCTCATGCTGCTGTGGCACTGGGCATGTCAGCCTGGATTACGGGCTCAAGAGTGCCTGCAAAGTTATAGCACTGAACTGTTAGAAATCTAAGTGTGCCCACCTTGAACTGTAAAAACTCAGATGTATGAGATTCTCCCATTCCAAATGTATGTTGCGTCCAGAGATCCCATTTTGTGCTGCTTTAGCTTTACACTAGGCTGATGTGGTTGGAGTGGTACTGATTTTAAGTAATGTATTCCCTCACAGCAATCCTTTTGACTTCAATACAGCTGTAACAGAACTCTTTACAAACAAATGCTCAGAGGTACAAGACACAGTTAAGCCAGCCCCAAATCATATAATAGACTAAACCTGCCGTTTTTAAAATGTATTCCTGGGATATGGGAAATATTGAATGTGCCAACATTCATTACCCATCCCTAAATGCTTGATCAGGTGGTGATGAACTACCTTCTTGAACTATGGAAGTCTCTGTGGTGTAGGGATACCCACAGTACCAGCAGGGACGGAGTTCTAGCATCTTCACCAGTGATAGTGAAAGAAATAGCAAGTTAGGATGATGTGTGGCCTTGTGAGGAACTAGATTTTTCAATGCGTCTGCTGCTGTTGACCTTCTAGGTGGCAGAAGTCAAGATAATTTGGAATGTGCTGTTGGAGGAGGCTTGGTGAGCCACTATGTGCACCGTCATCTACAAGATGCCACTGCACAATGTAAGCATTGTGTATGGGGGGTGGACAGGGGTAACAATGAAGCAGGATGCCTTGTCTCGATGGTGTTCAGCTTCTCAAGGGATTCCTGAGCTATAGCCTTGTAATCAAGTGCAGAGTATTCCGTTTCACTCCTGACTTGTGCATGATAACTGACAGACAAACGTGGGGAGTCAGGAGGTGATTACTCACTGCAAAATTCCTAGCCTCGAATCAGGTCATGTAACCAGAGTATTGACAATACTTCTTCAAACATTGTGGCCATCTTCAATGTTGTCAGAACAATGAAAAAAAAATAGTCATTGCTGGAAACATTTGTGTACCAGCTTGCATGCACTTAAGAGTCATAGAGCTTGGAAACAGGCCCTTCCGTCCAATTCATCCATGCTAACCAGATATCCTAAAATAGTCTAGTCCCATTTGCCAGCATTTGGCCCAGATCCCTCTAAATCCTTCTGATTCACATACCCATCCAGGTGTGATTTAAATGCTTCCATACACGCACCTGTGTCCTAAGTCCCTTTTAAAGTTTTCCCGTCTCACTTTAAACATATAGCCACTAGTTTTGTACTCCCCCGCCCCAAGGAAAAGACCTTGACTATTTACCCTAACCATGCCCCTCATGGTTTTATAAACCTCTATAAGGTCACCTCTCAGCCTCTGATGCTCCAGGGAAAATAGCCCCAGCCTGTTCAGCTTCTCCCTATAGCTCAAACCCTCCAACCCTGGCAATATCCTTGTAAATCTTTTCTGAATCATTTCAAGTTTCACAACATCCTTCTTATGGCAGGGAGACCAGAATTGCACTCAGTATGTCAAAAGTGCACTGACCAGTAAAAGCAAGCATACCAAACGCCTTCTTTACTGCCCTGTCCACCTGGGTCTTCACTTTCAAAGAACTATTAACCTAGACTTGGCTGTTTGCGGAGCATGCACTTTGACTGTACAATGCTTGAGTGAAAGTTAAAGCACTGAACCTTTGGACTTCTAAGTGTGCCCACCTTGAACTGTAAAAGCCCAGATTTACGAGATTCTCCCATTCCAAATGTAAGTTGCAACCAGGGATCCCATTTGCAATACCTGGTCGGACCATTTTGCTGAATTTAGAATGGATAGGGTGAATAGTCACATACAGGTAGGGAAGACATCTTGCCAATATCATAGGATATTGTCTGAATATCTATGTGACAACACTCTCGATGAAAGATTAATAATTGTGATGTTTATTACTCCAAGTATATCGCAAATCTTTAATTCTGTTGACAGAGAATTTCTAAATCACTAAGACAGTTTTAGAGCAATATAATATTGACATGCAGCTCTTTCTGATCCAGTGCATTCTTAAAATGTGAGAAATACTCTCAATAACAAAATAATGTTTATGTAAAGAAAAGCACAACATACTTTAATGTTCTTAAATATACTTGCTGGTAATGAAGGAAGAACTACACCCAGGAAATACATACATGTAACTCACAAATTGAGTACTAAAAGCTGAGAGAGAATTTCTCACTCAAAATAATCTCCCGCTGCTTGTTTAAAAGAAGAGACTTGGTTTTCAGGTCCATCTATTGGCTTTTCCTGGGTCTTTGGCAGCTTGAGACACTGGACTTGAATGGAGCCAGTGGTAACAGCGATCATCAGGTTGGCCTAGGAGGCTACGAGGCACTGGAATGGTCTCCTGAAAATAAATTTCTCCATCTAAACCGGTCAAAAAGGTATCTTCCAGGTCGCCCCATCTGCAGTACCCCTTGCCTCCTCAAGGGTATGAGACTCAGGATGAGGAAGTGGATGTCTAAGAACTCAGAATTTATGTGGAACAGGCTAATTGGATCAGGAGGTCTCTCATTTTCATTTTTCTTTAAGAGACTCAGGTGCCATTTTCAAAATCAACAAGATAAACAAGTAGTAAAATAAAAATGACAGTGGGGGGGTTACTCAACATAAAACATTCTCCAGATTTTCTAAAAGTATATATTATTTTTACATATAAAATATTAATGGCTTTTTTCCTCCCCCCAAGCCTATCATCTTGTCATAAGCTCTTTTAATAAAGATTTGGGGGTGGGGCCAAGACAGGGCTCAGACTCTCTGCAGATTCTGTTAATGCTACTGCCATAATTAGCAAATGGTGATGGAGCCCTCTGGGATGAGCTAACAACACCACGTCTTCTCTCCCTGCTTCTACCCAGGGACAGAATATTTCCTAAATAAAGACTAACTGAAGATTTGGCAGCAGCTGAGAGAGAGAAAAACAGAGTTAACATTTTGCGTCCAATAGGTCTCTTTGTCAGAGCTGAAGGTGCTGGAAAGTGATGGCTTTTAGGCTAATCAGCTATTTATTATGTTAAATCATTACCTCAAGGTCACAACTTCAGAACTTGAAGACGGTTCTCCATTTTGATTTTATTCTCCACCCATCCCAAGTGTCTTGTTTGGATGAGTTTGTTCTAGGCAGAGCTGACCCATTCTCTGCTATTAACACCTATTCTGCATCTATATCACTTCTCTACCATCGTGAGCAGTCCCTTTGCCTTTTCCTCTGCACACCCCCGTCATCTGTTCTAATTGCTTATCATCCTTTGTAAGTAGCATAAGTACCATCATTTCCCAGCCCCTTCTCCAAACACTTGAAACATTAACTCTGTTTCTTTCTCCACTGAGGCCATCACTGTTGCATTTCTCTAGCGCTTCCTTTTCATTTCATATCACCAGCATCCGCAGCACTTTGCTTGATATTAAGAAAACACTCCCTTCTACTGGCCTGATGCACCCTGTGCTATATGATAGGTAGCTTGCACTCAGACGCCTGGCCCAGGTTGACCGGGTAATAGTGCTGTGTTAAGCATTAGGTGATTGAGTCTCATTAAAATTGGAATGATTAGTGGTTCAACCCCAAAAGAAAGGGAAATATAAATTCTCACAACAAAATATAAAACATATTATTTTGGATATTAATTTAACTTTTTTAATAGAAAGAAAAACCCATATCGCAACTAGTCTCTTGACTCGGGAACAGACTTAATGTAAACCCTCTCCCGCCTCCAACATACAAGTTTCCAATTCAGCGAAACATTAATAGAGTTAACAAATCTTGAACTCGCAACCATCTGGTTTTAGTTCAAATTAGATTGTTTTCCCTTGGCCCAGCACTCCTCAAAACCACTTGAAAGACCGTGAGACAAACACAGAGGAAGGGCATTCACCCTTCACAAGGTAGTACAGCAAAAATAAAAAGCCCTCCACACTCACTCTATCATACTCTGACCCCATCATCCCCAAAGCAGATCCCAGACATTGATCCTAACATCACTTGTAAATGGACCCTTGATAACACTCCCTGGCAACATCAAGGCTGGTTGACACCACCTATTGCCATTGCTGGTCAGTCAACAATTGGGAAACGGCAGAGAGGGGACACCAAAGGTTGCTGATAAAACTCTCTCTCCTGGACCCTAACTCCCTGCTCTACACATTCTAATTGTCGCTGCCAACATCTTCCTCCAACCATCCCTGGTGACCCACTTTGCACAGATTTGCAGCATGAGTACCACTGCAGGAGTTTTAATTCCCTCCTCATCCACCTTCTGCAAACGAGCTCTTAGCTGGAATCTCGAGCTGGTGATTGCAAACAGAAACCTAGGCCAGTTTTTCATTCTCCTAAACCCCCCTTTCCTGTCCCCCAAAACCCAATGGATCAAACAAACTCAGCACCTGCTGGGAATTGAACCCATCACCCCCCAGTCCTGTATGGTTGAGTCATTAAAGTTCATGTGTCCATTCAGAAATTTTTCTTTTAAAGGTCCGCCGTTATGAATGTGACGGAGGGAAATTTACTTCAAAGTTGAATGTCGTCTGCAACACTGGTCTTGAACATCTCTCTGCTGTTCTTATATTTTGTGCACCATGGTCAACTTGCGTTGGCCACTCAAAGAATGTCTCTTCCACATTAGATAGAAAGCAATCCAGCAGAATTCCCCACGCTCACAAAAATAAGAAGATTTCTAGGAGCTTTCTGAATTTCCATTTAACTCTGCATCCAGCCTGTTTTGGGAGAAAGGAAAATGGTTGTAAGAAAATTCAAGGCCATTGTAACTTGTTTCCCTGATTACAGAACTCCTTAAATCACTTATAACATTCCTCAATTCACTCAGCAGAATATTCATTGCTTTTGACTAAAGATTATTTAGAATACTTGCCACCTGTTGGATAGAATTTGAAAAGTCAATATCTAATTGACATCTGTCTCCAAGTATACATAAGTAAATATTAGGGACAGATGACAAAAGCTCAGTCAATGAGGTCGATTTTTAAGGAGCGTCTTAAAGCAGGGGAGAGAGAAACCCTGAGCTGAGGGTTCCAGGCAGTTGTCGTGGGGAGGAGTAAGGGTGGTGTCTCTGACGGTTCAAAGAGCTACGGGAAATTACACAGATAGGGGAGAGGTGTAGGGACTGGAGGTTGAGATTAGGAGGGGACTGAAAGAGGTTACAGAGATAAGGAGTGTCATAGGACCCGGAGGAGAGTAGAGACAGGGAGAGAGGATGAGGAGGAATTTGAAAACAAAGATATGAATTTAAGAAATTGAATCCTTGCTGGGGTCAGGGTCCATTTCAAGCAACAAGGACATGAGACCATGATAATTGGGACTTAGTGTGAAATTTTAGGTGAGCTTGAATTTTTATAGGAGTGAAAATTGGAGACTGGCCAAAGGAGCTTTGAAAGAGTCAAGTCCCAAGGTAAGAAAGGCATAGATGAAGAGCTGTTGTATCACATTATCTTCATGCATTTATTATTCTGATAATACTTTATTTATACTTCCTTTCTCCCTGTAGATTGTAGAAGTCAATTAGCTGTTATATTTAGTCATTGCCCTTTATACTTGGGATTGGTCTCATCACTTCAACCTTCACCCTCTCTAGTGTACTGACAGTCATAGAAAATTATTATGCAGAAGTACGCCATTTGGTCCATGCTGTGCTGCCCAAGAAAGAGCTATCAGCTTAATCCCACCTTTGGTCTGTCACCCTGTAGTCTGGGTGGGTGATGGCCTATTGGTATTACCGCTGGACTATTAATTCAGAGATCCAGGTAATGTTCTGGGGACTTGGGTTTGAATCCCATCATGGCAGATGGTGGAATTTGAATTCAATAATAATCTGGAAATAAGAGTCAAATGCTGACCATGAAACAATAATCAGGAAAAATCCATCTGGTTCACTAATATCCTTCAGGGAATGAAATCTGCCATCCTTACCTGGTCTGGCCTACATGCGACTCCAGACCCACAGCAATGTGGTTGACTCTTAATTGCAATTGGGCAATAAACATTTGTCCAGCCAGTGACGCCCACATCCATTGAATAAATGCAAAAAAAGGTTACGTCACTGCAAACGCAATTCTGAGTACAGCATGTTTTAAGTTTGAAGAGGGGCTCTGATTCAACCATCTCTTCAGGGAACAAGTTTCAACCTCACCTCCCCACCATTGGGTAAGAAAAATTCTCAACTCACTGAATACTTCCATTAGTTACCTGAAGTCTGTGCCTCTTTCTAGTTTTGACCTTTTCTATCCACTTTAAAGGAACCATAGAGGTTTATTTCCATTATTTAAATCTCTCCTCAGTTCCGAAGGAAGGGACTCCAGCCTATCCAATCCTTCCTCATCACCAAAATTCAGTAATCCTTATAGATCTCAACCCCTTATAAATCTCCACCTTTTCTACTGATATCTCATGCTTGGCAAAAGTGTGGTAACTGGAACTGTACACAATATTGTGCTCATGAGTCTATCCTGTGAAGAACATATAACTTATTTATTTTCTTTAGTGGAAGCTATATTTGCATTTTGTATGGAAGGCAGATTTTCCTCCACTGGTGATCATTTTCTTTGACAGATTCTCACTTTGGCCTGTCCTATCTTTGTGCTCCAAATCAATGCTGGTGTCCAGTTTGCTGCCTGTCCTCTCCGAAGGCCTGCAAGGTCGTGCCAGACCCTGTTTGCTCTCTGGCCTGCTGCTGGAGTCACCTGTTGAACCGTAACAGCAAGCAATGTCAGGCCATTTGGCTGTGGTGTGCCTCACAGCTATGCTACATGCTATCTTCACACCTTGTAAGCATAGATGCAGTAGTTGGGAAGAGGAAACTCTTCTCCTCAGTAACCCATTTACACAGAAGACAAACGTATGGGCTGTATCGCTGCTTTGACCAGGAGGGCCATGATTGTACCTTCAACCTTCTCACTGCCTCAGCATAGGGGTGCCAACCCAGTTCTCTTCCCTTGCCATAAGATGCTAGTATGGAAGTCTGGTGAATATGGAATTAGACTGGCAACCTAGAGGTCATGAACACAAATCCTGCCATGACACATTGTGCAACTGAACTGTAAAAAAAAATCTACACTAGCACCAGAAAGCCTAGCAAAATTGATAGAAAACCCTCAGGGTCCCTCACACCCCTAACGCTGCATGACTGATGTGTGACTGCAGTTCCACATTGTACACTTTCATTGCACTGGGAGAGCTGGGTCCTCTCCCAGTCATTCACACATATCAAGAACAAATACAAAAGCTCTTGCAAAGTCGAGTTCTGCCAGTCACAATCCAGTGGTTCACCCACTGAGGAGGTGTGAGGAGAGTCAAGTGGATGCCAGGCTGTTCCACCTTTGGGAATGGAGGCTAATTGAGTCTGTGTGCAAGGATTAGCGGAAAGTCACACTTATTGCAATCCCTGAGGGATGTTAAACGTGCAGAAAACTGGCTAAATCCAAGCAACCCGATGACTGGAGGAAGAACGCCTCATCTTCTGCGTTGGGACCCTTCAACTACACAGCATCAACGTTGACTTCCCATTTTCCTTGTCTCCTCTCCCCCCATCTCATCCCAGATCGAACACTTCAACTTGGCACCATCCTCTTGAACTGTCCTACCTGTCCATCTTCCTTCCCACCTATCTGCTCCCCCTCCCCCCCAACCTATCACCATTACCCCCCACTTGCATCTACCTATCACCTTCCCAGCTACCATCCCCCATCCCCCTACCTATCTCTCAGCCCTGTTTCCCCATTCCCCACATTCCTGATGAAGGGCTGATGCTCAAAACATTGAGTCTCCTGCTCCTCGGATGCCTGACCTGCTGCGCTTTTCCAGCGCCACACTTTTCAACTCTGGTCTCCAGCATCTGCAGTCTAGACTTTCTTCCAGAGAACTAGTATCAAGGCAAAATGCCTGGATTAGCTAAGTTTTTCAGCATGGATGGGGATCATACCTGGGACCCCCCACAGTCTGCACGATGAGTACAACCAGAACCTCCTGGAGGATGTCTCTGCCTGAATCCTAAGATATTCTGTACAAAGCTACTGTTAAAAATGTAGGTACATAGAACAGTACAGCACAAGGACAGGCCCTTCAGACCCTATGTCCATGCCATTCTAAACTAATCCAATCTGCCTCACATGGTCCAAGTCCTACTACTCCCTGCCTGTTTATGTGTCTGTCTAAATGCCTGTTAAACTTCACTAATATATACACACATGATTCGGGTGATTACAAAAATGTTTAAAAATTGAAAACGATGGGCCTTTGAGATTTGTGTTTGTGAACTTGTACAAATCACGCATTACAAACTTTCTTCTGACAAACTAATGTTGAAACAACACATTCACCAATTGAAATGTTTTGGTTTTGTCCTGTGCAGTCAGAGATAAACCAACATGATCAAAGCAACAATGCTTTCAGTGTAAATATTAAAATGCATAAGGAACATAATTGTAAATAAATGGAATGCAATTTCAGCTATACAGTACTTACGTTTTAATGCATTCTGGAATATGTACATGTTGCATGGGAATTAACTGTGAGAGCTCCTGAAGACTATTTACAAACCGAACTTTCCTACTGAATTTTGAACTGCAGAAGAGAAAAAGAGCATTGCATTAGCACCAGCATCAGTCAGTTCAAGAACTAAAGTATGGAACTGGCATAATTGTGGTCCCTCAGTTTAAAATATTAGTCTGGAAATCAATTCCCAACAAATAGAAAACAGAAAGGGAAGATGGAGGGAATGTGAAAGAGAAGGGGGAAGAGGAGACGGGGAGGAATGGAGAGAAAGGTGGAGAGGGGAGGAAACTGGAAAGAAAAAGTACTGAAAAAAGATAGAGGGAGGAAGATAAAAGAGAAATGAAACAATTTGAATTTTTATAGCACCGTTCACAATCTCAGGAGATTGTGTTTCATCACCAATAGAGTCACTGTCGTAAAATATGGGACAGCAGCCAACAGTGTATACTCCCATCAAACTCCCTGGAACAGCAAAGGGTTAGAGACTGTGGGAATTTGTCCCATCATCTCACTCAAAAGATGGTGCTTCCAGCAATGCAGCATTCCTTTTGGGATCATTGACTGAGATTTTGGAATGTGTTCCTCAAATTACAAGCAGTTATCAATCTCTAGTTGGCAGGTTCACCAAAGATATTAAAGGGACAGGTGGCAAATGTAGAATTAAGTTACAGATTAGCCACACTTCTATCAAATGACAGACAGGCTCGAGAAGCTCATTAAACCTCCCCCGTGTTTCTGTGGAATAATTAGGAGATGAGCAAGAAAAGATGGGTGGGGTAAAAGGAAGGTTGTACCTTATAAAAGGCCGGGTAATAGCTAATATCACTTTAATGAACCACGATGGATGCACGACAATCAGAGATTTCAAGTTTTTCCGTAACCTGTAGCAACAAAACAAAATAGTAATCAGAACACTGAACTCGACAAGTGTTTATGTTGAGAAATAACGCTTGCTCCCTGTGTTTTTTTCATTTAGAATCCCTGCAATGTGGAAACAGGCCATTTGGTCCAACAAGTCCACACTGACCGTCTGAGCAGCATTCCTTGTAACCCTGCATTTCCAATGAGAAATTTCACCTAACCTACACATCTCTGAACAGTATGGTAAATTTAGCATGGCCAATCCACCCTAACTTGCACATCTTTGGACTGTGGGAGGAAACCGGAGCACCCGATGGAAATCCACACAGTCACGGGGGAGAATGTGCAAATTCCACACAGACAGTCGCCCAAGGGGGGCGGGGGGGGGATCGAACCCAGGTCCCTGGCACTGTGAGGCAGCGGTGCTAACCACTGAGCCACCGTGCCGCTCCGATCCACGGAATGGTGGAGCAGGCTTGAGGGGCCAGTTATTCCTGCTCTTATTTCTTATGTCCTTAAATGGGACTAGTTCAGTTTAGGATACCTGGTTGGCGTGGACAAGTTGGACTGAAGAGTGTTTACATGCTGTATGATTCCATGACTACATGGCCCAAATCCATACCTTCCAGCATAGCAATGATTCAGGCAGTCAACCTTCCTTACCATGAATTTCCCTTTCCTAGCAATTTAAAAATAAACTTAATGTTGACTTTCAATCGTTAATTCGTTCTAACAACAGACAGCAGCAGCATCTTACCTCCGGTCAATGGTCTGATAACACTGTTTCAACCAGCTGATTGATGGCACTCTATTGCGAGTTGTGGCACCGTTTAAATACACAATAACATAGTTTTCAGCCACCAGCAATTCCAGAGTTCCAATAACATACCTGTGGGGACAGAACACGACAGTCACATTTCTGTGAAATGGGGTCGATTCATTTTTTGGCACTCAGCTTTTAAGTCACTTACTTAAAAGTCACTACACCAGGTTAACAGTTTTAAATCAATGACAGAAACTGATGCCGCCTGTAAAAGGATCAAGAATGAAAGGGTGCAGATATTTTGCCAATGAAGCAAGTGCGATGCGAGGGAAAAAACTGAGTCGATTTTGACTCAAAACTATTTAGCTGTTCCTTCACAGTCACTGGGTCAACATCCTGGAACTATATTCCTATAAGCTCTGCAGATGTCCTTACATCAGGTGAAGGCAGGTCACCACCACCTTCTCAGGGGCAGTTAGGTATGAGCAATAAATGCTGGCTCAACTATCATAGTGGGACACGGGATTTTAAGCGAGCACATGTTCGAGCTTGAAGAATATTTCTTACATCGGGTGCCAGTTATGCCTCAGTGGGTAGCATCACATCAGAAGGTCTTGCAAACTCACAACCACTTCCATCTAGAAGGGCCAAGGTAGCAGATATGTGTGCCACTCACTGTACTGATTTGAAAATACATCACCGCTCCTTCACTGTTGCTGGGTCAAAATTGCTAGAATCACCTCCCCATTGACATTGCTAGAATTCCCTTCCTAGTGGCACCATAGACTACAGTCAATCAAAAAACCAGCTGACAACCATCTTCGCAAGGGCAATAAATGCTGGTCAGCTAGCAACACCATGTCCCATTAGGGAATAACAAAAAGACATATGCAGTGAAGCATGTGGAGTAAATTGTCCAGCATTAGGTGGTAAAACTTGTAGAATAATCTTTCCACAATACCATAGAAAAATTAAAGCCTGGTATATCTATGAATGCCATGTATTGTATTATTTAGTCTTAATATATAATAAAGTATTTATAAAGAAGCCCAAATTTGAAGACAGTTGTTAATGTTGCCTTCTCCTCAACCAGTCTGTCTTGAGGCTAAACTCCAAGATGTGGGCATAAACATTATTCAGCAATTTTTGATTTGATTTATTATTGTCATATGTATCTAGGTACAGTGCAAAGTTTTGTTTTACATGCAGTACAGCGGATCATAACATACAAAGTGCATAAGGGTAATAGAACAGGGCGAGGAATACAATGTTAAAGCTGGAGAGAAGCTGTAAAAAGCAAGGTCAACATTAAATTTGAAATGTGAGGGGTCTATTCAGAAGTCTGATAACAGTGACAAAGAAGCTGTTCTTGAACCTGTTGGTACGTGTGTTTAAGCCTTTGTATCTACAGCCCGACAGAAGAGGCTGGAAGAGATTATAGCCAGGATGGGATGGGTCTTTGATGATGTTGGCTGCCTTCCTGAGGCAGTGAGAAATATAGATAGATTCAATGGATGGAAGGTTGGACTGCGTGATGGAATGGGCTATGTTCACAACTCTCTGTAGTTTCTTACAGTCCTGGGCAGAGCAATTGCATACCAAGCCGTGATCCATCCTGATACAATGCTTTCTATGGTGCATCCAGAAAAATTGGTAAGTGTCTTTACGGACGTGCCAAATTTCCTTAGCCTCCTGAGGAAGTAGAGTGGGTTCTAGTCTTTAGGGATTGGAGTCTAAACTCTAGGCCAGCGCTCCTAGTGTGGAACTAAAGGAGTGCTGCACGTCTGAGGTGCTGTCTCTCAGTGGTGTTAAACAAAGGATCCTGGCGTCCTGGCTAATGTTTATTCTCAAATTGACATCACACGTGAATACAAAAGGAGATACGGTTGCTGTCTGGGAACTTTCCATGTGCAAATTGATTGCCATGTTCCCTACATGGCAGCACGGTGGCTCAGTTGTCGGGGCGGCATGGGTTCAGTGGTTAGCATCGCTGCCTCACAGCGCCAGGGACCCCAGTTTGATTCCAGCCTCGGGTGACTGTCCATGTGGAGTTTGCACAGTCTCCCCTGTTCTGCGTGGGTTTCCTCCAGGTGCTCTGGTTTCCTCCCACTATCCAATGATGTGCAGTTTAGGTAAATTGGCCATGCTAAATTGCCCATTGTGTTCAGGGATGTGTAGGTTGGGTACATTAGTCAGGAGTAAATGTAGAGTAATAGGGTAGGGAAATGTGTTTGGGTGGGATACTCTTTGGAGGGGTCGGTGTGAACTAACTGGGCCAAAGGTCCTGTTTCCACACTGTAGGGATTCTATGATTCTATAATACACTACAGTAGTGAGAGCTTTCCAAAAACAAATGCTTCAACAGCTGTGAAACGTTTTGGGACGTCCTGAAACGTCCTTTGTAAAAATCTGTGGTTGAATAAATTGCTTCATAACAGATGGCAATCAAGTGGCAGCCATGAAAGTCTGACCAGCACAACTTGGAATCTAAAATCTTTCTCCCAAGGAATAATGTTCCTCAATTTCCCAAAATAGTGCAGTTAGCCAAACATCACATCAAAGGCACGAAATAGAAGGCTTTTAAAGATCAGGATATACAAAGTAGTTCATTACCTAAAGAGATTTTCCATCACGCTTTCATAATCAGGTAGACTGCTTTCCGGCAAATAGCATGAGGAAAACACAATGATTGCAGTTAAACTCTCCCCAAAGCAACCTGGTAGAAAGAGAGCAAGCATTATTGATCAGGTCAGAGTTTTCATCTTTCCCACCTCTCCACATCTGAGAGATCTTTATAAATTACCAGGTTGGTTGAATTGAAGGTTGCTCTGGATACCAGGGAAGATTTACAAGAATCATCCCGGGGATGAAGGGCTTGTTACATGAGGAGCAGTTAGGGATTCTGGGTCTGCACTTGATAGGAGTTTAGAAGCAGTGGGGTGCATTCTGATTGAATGTTACAGAACACTAAGTGGCCTGTATAGAGTAGACGTGGAGAAGATGTTTTCACTAGAAGGAGACTAGGACCCGTTCACTTTATTACCTATTGTCTCTCCTGCACTTCATCCTATAAGACTTCAAGTTAGAGGCTTTTAAAAATAAAACATGCCATTGCCATGCAGGCAAACATTGCTACACATCCTGGATTGACCTTGACAACTGAAGGGCTTCCTAGGCCCATTTCAAAGGGCAGAAAATGTGTTGCTGGAAAAGCGCAGCAGGTCAGGCAGCATCCAAGGAACAGGAGAATCGACGTTTCGGGCATAAGCCCTTCTTCAGGAAGAAGGGCTTATGCCCGAAACGTCGATTCTCCTGTTCCTTGGATGCTGCCTGACCTGCTGCGCTTTTCCAGCAACACATTTTCAGCTCTGATCTCCAGCGTCTGCCGTCCTCACTTTCTCCATTTCAAAGGGCAGTTAAGAATTAACCTCTCTGAGAATCTGCAGTCCCATTCCTGTCCAGATCAGTTCAAGATGGATGATTTTCAAAGGTCGTTAATGAATCAGATGGGTTTCTTTTTTTTTCACAGCAATGATAGATTCATGGTTATCTTCACTGAAACTTGCTTCACATCCAAGATTTATTAACACTTTAAATTCCACCGGTTTCCATGGTGGGATTTGAACTCTTGTCCTCACTCCATTAGTCTAGACTTCACAATTATACTGGTCACAGGCCTCCAATCTGAAAAACAACTCTCCACCACCACCCTCTGTCTTCTACCTTTGAGCCAGTTTTGTATCCAAATGTCTAGATCTCCCTGTATTCTGTGAGATCTAACCTTGCTAATCAGTCTCCAAGGGGAACCTTGTCGAACGCCTTACTGAAGTCCATATAGATCACATCTACCGCTATGGCCTCATCAATCCTCTTTGTTACTTCCTCAAAAACCTCAATCAAGTTTGTGAGACATGATTTCCCACGCACAAAGCCATGTTGACTATCCCTAATCAGTCCTTGCCTTTCCAAATACATGTACATCCTGTCCCTCAGGATTCCCTCCAACAACCTCCCCACCTTCGACGTCAGGCTCACTCGTCCGTACTTCCCTGGCTTGTCCTTACCACCCTTCTTAAACAGTTAGCCAACCTCCAGTCTTCCGGCACCTCACCTGTGACTATCGATGATACAAATATCTTAGCAAGAGGCCCAGCAATCATTTCTATTGCTTCCCATAGAGTTCTAGGGTACACCTGATCAGGTCCTGGGGATTTATCCACCTTTACCCGTTTCAAGACATCCAGCACTTCCTCCTCTGTAATCTGGACATTTTGCAAGATGTCATCATCTATTTCCCTACAGTCTACATCTTCCATATTCTTTTCCACAGCAAATACTGATTTGGTACAATTGCAATATTTAAGAGGCATTTGGATGGGTATATGAATAGAAAGGGTTTGGAGGGATATGGGCTGGGTGCTCTCAGGTGGGTCTAGATTGGGTTGGGATATCTGGTCGGCCTGGACGGGTTGGACCGAAGGATCTGTTTTCATGCTGTACATCTCTATGACTCCATTCCTCATCCTGCTCTATCCATGTCTCCGAAATGGCCACAACATATTTCGGGAAGGATGTGGAAGCATTGGAAAAGGTGCAGAGGAGATTTACCAGGATGTTGCCTGGTCTGGAGGGAAGGTCTTACGAGGAAAGGCTGAGAACTTGGGTCTGTTCTCATTGGCAAGAAGGTGGCTAAGGGGGGATTTGGTAGAGACGTACAAGATGATCAGAGGATTAGATAGGATAGACAGTGAAAGTCTTTTTCCTAGGATGATGACGTCAGCTTGTACAAGGGAGCATAACTACAAATTGAGGGGTGATAGATTTAAGACAGATGTCGGAGGCAGTTTCTTTACTCAGAGAATGGTGAGGGCGTGGAATGCCCTAACTGCCAATGTAGTCAACTTAGCCACATTAGGGAGATTTAAACAATCCTTAGATAAGCACATGGATGATTTTGGGATAGTGTAGGGGGATGAGCTGAGAATAGTTCACAGGTCAGTGCAACATTGAGGGCCGAAGGGCCTGTTCTGCGTTTTATTGTTCTATGTTCTACTAATCTACTGAAATTATCACTATGTCACCACTTCTCCTCAATCATGCAGCCGCGGTGGTAGGAGCTGAACTCGTGTCTTGGGAACATTACCAAATTAACAGTCAGCCAACACATCGACACATCGGTTTAGACCGGTCAAGAAAATAAACTAACCCACACTCAAACCAGGAGCCTCACCTCCGTGAGAAATGACTGCCTTGTACGGATCTACAACAGCCATGTCCACCCGATATTCCTGCTCTCCGATGTGGAAGACCCGCCATAGCTTTCCGTCTTCCGTCTCCTCGTCCGTCACGTGTCCCTGGAAACTCTCAGTGTCTGACAACGAGCGATACACCCGGGGCAGATCATCTGGCCAGGTTGCGGAAGGGTGGAGAGAAAGTAGCATTTAGGCGGAGAGCATAACAGAACTGGAGTGGTTGTCAACTCCGTTCTGAAAATGGTATGAATGAGCTATTTGGGCTTTTCTTGGCTTGAACCATTCCAAATATATTTTTGACAACTGACAAGAAAAATCATTTACTCCCCCCCCCCCCCCCCCCTCCCCACTTTTCATGCAACTCCTCCATTAACTAGGACCATTTTAAAAAATGTTGGTGTGGCCAGGAAATTCTGCCTCTGTCTCACTGGGTGGAACTGGAACTGGTTCTTCAAGTTCGAGCTCCTAATCTAAGTTTGTAGTCAATATCTAATCTTCTCTCGGTTTGCTGCTCTCCAAAAGCTAAAAAACAAACCCCACCCCACAAATCCCAGATGAATAAGCTAAAGGGCATTTTCTTTATAATTAATGTTAGTGGAGGAGTGGAAGTGAGGAGTTAGCAAACCGGAGTTTGGAATGAATTGTTTTATCCCCTAGACGAATACAGAATCGTTTTTAAAAATCACAAACTGGTCAATTAAATCTCAAAATGGAGAGAATCAAAGCTAATTTCCAAGTGTGACAAATTTCAGTTAAGATGGAATAGGAAATCATCAGGGGGTTAGATGTTGCTTCTTAGTAATGGGTGCAAGAATGCTTTTGATTGGTTTGTGCGGCATATAGAACACCAAAATATGTTCATGATTGGCTGTGCATGCAGGGAATCACAGCAGGCACAACGGAAATTGACAACGCAAATCAAGTCACAATCAACAAATCTGCATGAAGGATACGCAGTCAGAGGCTTACCCGTGGCTCATAAAATGGTGTGGCCCCAGAACACTCACTCACTCTGGTGTGCGCGAATGATCATGCATCCATCTCACCAAATCTGTTTCCCCACTCAAACGTCATCCCTTCCCGCACCATCTCTGCTTTGTGTCCAACACTCACGGGCATTTTTTAAAAAAAGAGTCGAGCTTCAATGCTGCTAAAAGGTCAGCAATGAAACCAAATTTCTGCACATGCTCTCTATTTACCAGTTTAATATGGATTGGAATTTGAAACACAGCCCTACATGCCCTCAGCACATCTCAGGTGGAGACAAAAAAACTGCAGATGCTGGAATCCAAGCAGGAGGTTGGAATTATACAGCAAACTAGGCAGCATCAGATAGTGGAGAAGTCAGCATTTCGGCTGTAACCCTTCTTTAGGACTGGGCATAGGTGTAAAGGGAGCTGCAGATAAAGGGGGTGGGGGGTTCATGATGGTGAGATGGGGTTAAGTGAAGACAGGTTGAGTTTGTTTCACTATGTGGCCAAAGAACTGGAGGGCTAAAGAGGTCAAGGCACTGTGGCAGTGAGAAAGGACTCACTGAGTGCACATCTGAGGGAGGCAAAGAACGTCTTCAAAGGAGGCATCCTTTAAAGAGACTTCACAGTGGTACAAACTTAGTTAGAGAATAAAAAACTGCAGATGCTGGGATCCAAGCAGGCCGCATCAGGAGGTGGAGAAGTCAACGTTTCGAGTGTCACCCTTCTTCAAGACTAGGGGTGGCTGTGAGAGGGAGCTGCAGATACCAGAGCACTTTATAGCCAATGGAGTGCTCCAGTTTGGAGATCCACATATCGTAATAAAGGAAACATAGCAATTGATCTTTGCACAGCAAACTCCCACAAGGCAACTCATCAATTTTACTGATAATGGATGGAAGGGATCAATTTTGCTTAGACTCCAGTTAGAACGATGGACATTGTTTGGATACTACCAATTGTTGGGTTGACTCAGAAGAACAGAATTTGGAATCATTTTTCTCGGTTTACGGGATGTGGGCTTCACTGGCTAAAACAGCATCAGCTGCCCTTTGGGAAGGTTGTGAGGCTGCTTTCTTGAATTCTTGCAGCCTAAATGGTATAGAGACTCTCCAAGTTCCATTAGGAAGGGAGGGAGGAGGTCTGAGGATTTTGACCCAGTGACAGTGAAGGAATGACCAATATAGTTCCAAGACAGGATGGTTAGTGTCTCGGAGGGGAACTTGCAGTTACCAGTCTCCACTCTCCTCTTATTTAGCTGCGTTAGTAAGTCACATGTTTTGCAGCTAAAGTTTTTTTGAAATAGATAAAAGCTCACCTCATGTACAGGTAGAGCACACACTGAGCAGGAGCGGACATGGGACTGCTGGGTAAGTGAGGCTTGATATTTGGGAGGTTGCTTTATCCAAAACGCTACTCGGGTAGTGTCTCCCACCTGTCCTTCTCTAATCAAATAAAAAGGTTATGTGCACTGGATTGGTAAGGTGACTAGTTCCTTTATTTTTTGTTAGTTTTTCAGTAGTCTCGTTGGGAATTTAGAATAATGGGATGGACGTTAGGGCAGTTGAATGTTCCTCCTGCAGAATGTGGGAGGTAAGGGTCACCAGTAGTGTCCCTGCTGACTGCATCTGTGGGAAGTGCACCCAACTCCAGCTCCTCAAAAACCGCGTTAGAGAACTGGAGCTGGAGCTGGATGAACTTCGGATCATTCGGGAGGCGGAGGAGTTTACTGAGAGGAGTTACAGGGAGGTAGTCACACCTCAGGTAAAAGAAGGTTACCATCAGGGGATGGAAAGGGAACCAGCAAGCAGTGCAGGGAACCCCTGTGGCCGTTCCCCTCAATAACAAGTATACAGTTTTGGATACTACTGGGGGAGGGAAATGACTTACCAGGAGAAAGCAAATGGGCCCAGGTCTCTGGCACAGAGTCAGTCCCTGTTGCTCAGAAGGGAAGGGGAAAGAGGAGCAGAGTCATTGGGGCTTCATTGTTAGAGGGACAGATAGGAGGTTCTGTGGGAACAAAAGAGACTCACAGTTAGTGTGACGCCTCCCAGGGCCAGGGTTTGCGATGTCTCAGTATGTGTTTTCGGGATCCTTTAGGGAGAGGGGAAGCAGCCCCAGGTCGTGCTCCACAACGACATAGGTAGGAAGAGAGATGGGGATTTAAGGCAGAAAGTCAGGGAGCAAGGGTGGAAGCTTAGAGCTAGAAAAAACAGAGTTGTAATCTCTGGTTTGTTGCCCGTGCCACGTGCAAGCGAAGCGAGGAATAGGGAGAGAGAGGAGTTGAACACGTGGTTGCAGGGATGGTGCAGAAGGGAGGGTTTTGGATTCCTGGATAATTGGGGCTCTTTCTGGGTTAGGTGGGATCTCTACAAACAGGACGGTCTTCACCTGAACCAGAGAGGTTCCAATATCCTGGAGTGGAAATTTGCTACTGCTCTTCGGGTGGGTTTAAACTAATACAGCAGGGGGATGGGAACCTAAACTGTAGTTGGAGAGTGTACAGGAGGTTGAGAGTAGTGAGGTCAGAACTAAGGTTTCAAGGTCACAAGAAGGCACTGGCAAGCCAGAAGTTGGTTTGAAGTGTGTCTAATTCAATGCCAGGAGCATCTGGAATAAGGTAGGTGATCTTGCAGCATGGGTTGGTAACTGGGATTTCAATGATGTGGCCATTACGGAGACATGGATAGAGCAGGGACAGGAATGGTTATTGCAGGTTCTGGGATTTAGATGATTCAGTAAGAATAGAGAAAATTGTAAGGGGGGGGGGGGGGTACACTCAGTCAAGGACAGTATTACGGTTGCAGAAAGTACATTTGAGGACTCATCTACTGAGGTAGTCTGGGCTGAGATTAGAAACCAAAAAGGAGAGGTCACCCTGTAGGGAGTTTTCTATAAGCCTCTGAATAGTTCCAGAGATGTAGAGGATAGGATAGCAAAGATAATTCTGAGTAGGAGCGAGAGTAACCATGTAATTGTTATAGGGGTCTTTAACTTTCCAAATATTGACAGGGAATACTGTAGTTCAAGTACTTTAGATGGGTCAGTTTTTATCCAGTGTGTGCAGGAGGGTTTCCTGAAACAGTACGTAGACAGGCCAACAAGGGGCAAGGCCACATTAGATTTGTTACTGGGTAATGAACCTGGCCACGTGTTGGATTTGGAGGTAGGTGAGCACTTTGGTGAAAGTGTCCACAATTTGGTTATGTTTACTTTAACGATGGAAAAGGACAGGTATTTACTGCAGGACAAGAGTTATAGCTGTGGGGAAAGGCAATTATGATGCCATTTGACAAGATTTAGAATGCAAAGGATGGGAAAGGAAACTACAGGGGATGGGCACAATTGAAATGTGGAGCTTATTCAAAGAACAGCCACTGCGGATCCTTGATAAGTATGTACCGGTCAGGCAGGGAGGAAGTTGAGCGCGGGGGCCGTGGTTTACTAAGGAAGTTGAAACTCTTGTCAAGAGGAAGAAGGTGGCTTATGTTAGGATGAGATGTGATGGCTCAGTTAGGGTGCTTAAGAGTTACAAGTTAGCCAGGAAAGACCTAAAGAGAGAGCTCAGAAGAGCCAGGAGGGGACATGAGAAGTCGTTGGCAGATAGGATCAAGGAAAACCCTAAAGCCTTCTATAGGTATATCAGGAATAAAAGAATGCCTAGAGTAAGATTAGGGCCAATCAAGGATAGTAGTGGGATTTATGTGTGGAGTCAGAGGAGATAGGGAAAGCACTAAATGAATACTCTTTGTCAGTATTCACACTAGAAAAAGACAATAATGTCTAGGAGAATACTGAGATATAGGCTGCTAGACTAGGTGGGATTGAGGTTCATGAGGAGGTGTTAGCAATTCTGGAAAGTGTAAAAATAGATAAGACCCCTGGGCAGAATGGGATTTATTCAAGGATTCTCTGGGATGCCAGGGAGGAGATTGGCGAGCCTTTAGCTTTGGTCTTTTTGTCGTCATTGTCTACAGGAATAGTGCCAGAAGACTGAAGGATAGCAAATGTTGTTTCCTTGTTCAAGAAGGGGAGTAGAGACAACACTGGGAATTATAGACCAGTGAGCCTTATTTCGGTTAAGGGTAAAGTGTTGGAAAGGGTTATAAGAGATAGGATTTATAATCATCTAGAGAGGAATAAGCTGATAAGGGATAGTCAACCTGGTTTTGTGAAGGGTAGATCATGGCTCACAAAGGGTTTAGATCAGAGTGGTGCTGGAAAAGCACAGCAGGTCAGGCAGCATCGGAGGAGCAGGAGAATCGACGTTTCGGGCAAAAGCCCTTCATCAGGAATAGCATCTGCAGTCCTCACTTTTGCCCATGCCTCACAAACCTCATTGAGCTCTTTAAGAAGGTGACCAAACAGGTCGATAAGGGTAAAGCGGTTGATTTGGTGTGTATGTTTTTCAGTAAGGCATTTAATAAGGTTCCCCACGGGTAGGCTATTGCATAAAGTACGGAGGCATGGGATTGAGGGTGATTTAACAGTTTGGATCATAAATTGGCTTGCTGAAAGAAGACAGGCTGACATTGATGGGAAATATCTTGGAGTTCAGTTACTAGTGGTGTACCGCAAGGATCTGTTTTGTGTCCACTGCTGATTGTCATTTTTATAAATGACCTGGATGAAGGCATAGAAGGATGGGTTAGTAAATTTGCAGATGACACTATGATCGGTAAAGTAGTGGATGGGGATGAAGGATGTTGTAGGTTATAGAGGGACATAGATAAGCTGCAGAGCTTGGCTGAGAGGTGGCAAATGGAGTTTAATGCGGAAAAGTGTGAGATGATTCACTTTGAAAGGAATGCAGAGTACTGGGCTTATGGTAAAATTCTTGGTAGTGTAGATGAGCAGAGAGCTCTCGGTGTCCATGTACATGGATCCTTGAGAGTTGCCACCCAGGTTGATAAAGTTGTTAAGAAGGCATACGGTGTGTTAGCTTTTATTAGTAGAGGGATTGAGTTTTGGAACCATGAGGTCATGCTGCAGCTGTACAAAACTCTGGTGTGGCCGCACTTGATGTATTGCGTACTGTTCTGGTCACTGCATTATGGGAAGAACGTGGAAGCTTTGGAAAGGGTTCAGAGGAGATTTACCAGGATATTGCCTGGTATGGAGGGAAGGTCTTTCATGGGAAGGCTATGAGGTCATGCTGCAGCTGTACAAAACTCTGGTGTGGCCGCACTTGGCGTATTGCGTACAGTTCTGGTCACTGCATTATGGGAAGGACGTGGAAGCTTTGGAAAGGGTTCAGAGGAGATTTACCAGGATATTGCCTGGTATGGAGGGAAGGTCTTTCATGGGAAGGCTGAGGGAACTGAGGCTGTTTTCAGAGAGAAGGTTGAGAGATGACTTAATTGAGACATATAAGATAATCAGAGGGCTATATAGGTTGGACAGTGAGAGCCTTTTTCCTTGGATGGCGATGGCTAGCACAAGGGGACATAGCTTTAAGTTGAGGGGTGATAGATATAGGACAGATGTCAGAGATAATTTCTTTACACAGAGAGTTGTAGGGGCATGGAACACCCTGCCAGCAACAGTAGTAGACTTGCCAACTTTAAGGGCATTTAAATGGTGATTGGATAGGCATATGGATGAGAGTGAAATAGTATAGATTAGATGGGCTTCAGATTGGTTTCACACGTAAGGGCAACATCAAGGGCCAAAGGGCCTGTACTGCGCTGTAATATTGTATGTTCTAAAGAGCAGGAGCTGTCGTAGTGTGGGAAATGCAGCAGCCAATTTGTGCACAGCAAGTTCTCATAAACAGCAAGGCGGCAATGGCCCAGATCATCTGTGATTTGGTGTTGTTGAAGATAAATATTGACCAAACAGGGAGAACCTCCACCTCCCGCATCTGATGATCTTCGAGTAGCAGTTGTGGGATGTTTTAAATCTGCCCAAAAGGGGCAAAACCAAGCCTTAGATTCTCATTCTAAAAGATGGCATCATCAGATAATGCTGTGAGGGGAATATTGGCTTATGGGCCTCAGTTTCTTCAGTTAGACTGGAACCTTTTTGACTCTGAGGTGACAGAGCACTGCTTGCTGACCTACAACTAATACGATGGAATACCATAATGCACACAGGAAAGGAGATAGACATGAGGTTTCACAGATATGGCCATATGGAAATGGCCACATACTGTAAGGAGGGTGGGAACGAGAGAGTAAACAGCCCGAAAGGATACGGGTCCAGTCACTTTTATCTTTGCTCATAAGACAATACCGCCATCACTGGTATCAGTCTGGTAAACCTTCAGTGCACTTGCTCTATGGGAGGCATATCCTTCCTTTGGTAAAGAGACAAAACCTGTATATGTGTGATCGCACTGAAGCTCTATCTGATGGCAGTAAAATTTCTTTACACCAGTACTCAAATCCTCTAGTGCTAAAGGCCAGTGCAGGAAGTAGAGTAGATTAACCTACGTCCACCACCAACCTAATTCAATAATGGGTGAACGACATTAGATTTGATTCCCTACCGTATGGAAACAGGTCTGGGTGGGTTACTCTTCAGAGGGTCAGTGTGGACTTGCTGAGCCAAATGGCCTGTTTTCACACTGTAGGGAATCGAATCTAATGCACCTAACACTATGGACACCTTAGCATGACTAATTCACCTGACCTGCACATCTTTGGATTGTGGGAGGAAACCCACACAGACACAGGGAGAATGTGCAAACTCCACACAGACAGTCGCCCGAACCCAGGTCCCTGGCGCCATGAGGCAGCAGCGCTAACCACTAAGCCACCGTGCCGCCAATGTGCGCCAGAGGAAGTAGGGGAGAGGTGAACACTCCGAGGAGCAATGCTGTGCTCCCCTCTGGCAGCCTATGCGCAGGAAAGAGGGGCATTGCTGAGAGTGGAGGGGAAAACCAACCTTCGACCATGAGAGAAATGGGGCTGCCGCAGCTACCAGAGTCACTATCAAGCTAACATGGAGCTAACTCAATGGAGAAAGAGACAGGAAATGAACGGAGACAGTTGTTCAGAGGAGATGATTAAGAGTATTGATTAGAAGTTGATTGGTTTGTTTACCTTCCCACTCAAATTCATTACCATTCTCCGGCAACTCAAATGATTCACTATCTGAAGGAGTATCTAATTCATCTAAATTTAGATCAGAGGAATCCCCTTCTGGTTCATCTGGAGTCCTTTCCTCGGAGCGTGTGGTCTCCCCATCGCCTTCCAGGGTCAAACTGATTGCTGGCGCAAGGAGTCGCTTTTTATGCTTGTTCCCACACAGTTGTAAAGTGTTGGGCGGCACTGAAGGAGAAAGAAAGAGAAATAACTCAGAATCATAGAGATGTACAGCATGGAAACAGACCCTTCGGTCCAACTCGTCCATGCTGACCAGATATCCCAACCTAATCTAGTCCCATTTGCAGGCACTTGGCCAATATCCCTCTCAACCCTTCCTATTCACGTTACCATCCAGATGCCTTTTAAATGTTGTCATTGTATCAGCCTCCACTACTTCCTCTGGCAGCTCATTCCATATATGCACCACCCTCTACGTGAAAAGGTTGCCTCTTAGGTCCCTTTTATATCTTTTCCCCTCTCACTCAAACCTATGCCCTCTAGTACTGGATGATTTGTCTATTCATCTTATCCATGACCCTCATGATTTTATAAACCTTGAAAAGGTCACCCCTCAGCCTCCGACACTCCAGGGAAAGCAGCCCCAGCCTATTCAACCTCTCCCTGTAGCTCAAATCCTTCAATAGTTTTTTTTTAGTAAAAATTATTGTCTGCTAAGTTGAGAGGAAAGATGATCTCCAGTCAGGCCAGGCTTGTTTTCACTGGGAGCAGACACACCCAAGGGGAGATGTGACTGAGGACTTTAAAAAATTATGACACTTTTAGATCTGGGCTTCCCACACTGCGGGTCCAAGAAGCATGGCAAACTGAAAATTCGGGGGTTGCAAGATCAGAACTCTGCTGTTCTTCCTCTTCTGATTCTTCCTTCTACTCTTCAATAACATAAGAACTCAAGAACTAGGAGCAGGAATAGATAATTATAGTGTCATAGAGTTGTCCAGCACAGAGACAGGCCCTTCGGTTCAACTCGTCCACGCTGACCAGATATCCTAAATTAATCTCATCCCATTTTCCAGGAGGAAACTCAAGAGACCTGGGGATTCAAGGTACATAATTGTTTCAAGTTTGCATCACATATAGGTGGGGTGGTTAAGAAGGCATTTAGCACACTTGCCTTCATTGATCAGACCTTTGAGTATAAGAGCTGGGACATTATGTTGAGGTTGTACAGGGCATTAGTGAGGCCTCTTCTGGAGTACTGTGTCCAGTTCTGGTCTCCCTGTAAATAGGCAGGATACTATTAAGCTGGAGAGCGTTCAGAAGAGATTTACCAGGATGTTGCCACATATGGAGTGTTTGAGTTATAAGGAGAAGGTGGTTAGGTTGGGACCTTTTTCACTGGAGCGCAGAGGGGTGATCCTGTAGAGGTTTTAAAAATCATCAGAAGGTTAGATAAGATAAACGGTAGGTGTCTTTTCTCTCGAGTGGAAGATTTCAAGATTAGGGGACATATTTTTAAGAAGAGAGTTTACAAAGACAGGAGGGGAATTTTTTTTTAAACACAGAGCAGTTCGCCTTGGAATGAACTGAGGAAGTGGTGAATGTGGTTATAGTTACAATGTTTAAAAGACATTTTGAGTTATAAGGAGACATTTTGATAAGCAATGAATAAGACAGTATTTGGAGGGATATGGGCGAGGAGCAGGCAGGTGGGACTAATTTCATTTGGGATTACGTTTGATTAGATTGGAGTGTGGAACCAATCCACACCGACCCTCTGAAGAGTAACTCACCCAGACTCATTCCCCCTCTGACTAATGCACCTAACACTACAGGCAATTTAGCATGGCTAATTCACCTGACCTGCACATCTTTGGACAGGGGAGGAAACCAGAGCACCCGGAGGAAATCCACACAGACACGGGGAGAATGTGCAAACTCCACACAGTCACCCAGGGTGGGAATTGAACCTGGGACCCTGGTGCTGTGAGGCAGCAGTGCTAACCACTGAGCCACTGTGCTGCCCTATGTGGACTGGTTGGACCGAAGGGTCTGTTCCGTGCTTGATGACTCGTTGACTCTAGAAGCAGTTATTATGGGAACATAGAACTTAGGCTGAAGAGATTAAACAGAGCAATCCTGTCTGCCATTCAATAAAATCTGGTTGTGGTTTCATCTCCACTTTCCTCTCTGTCCCTGTCCCATAACTTCCTGGCTGATGTTTGAATCAAGAATATCTCAACCTTGAATATATTCAATGACAGAGCCTTCACTGCTCTCTAGGTAAGAGAATTCCGCAGAGAGAGAACCTCTCCCGCTCACCTTAAAAGCAGGAATTAGGAAACAGGAGTAGATCACTTGGATCCTCAAGCCTGTTCCACCAATCACTAAGATCGTGGCTGATCTGATTACTCCAGGTTCCCACCATTCCTGATAGCATTTCATCCCCTTGCTTATCAACCACTTATCCACTTCTGCCTTCAAAAACATTGTGCTCCCTCTTCAGGAAGAGTTCCAAAAACTCAGAGAGAAAAACTAATTCTCACCTGGTTCTTAGCTTATTCTGAAACTTTTAGATCTGAGCTTCCCACACTGCGGGTCCAAGAAGCATGGCAAACTGAAAATTCAGGGGTTGAAAGATCAGAGATGCATTATCTAATCCTTATCTTAAATGGTCAATCCCTTCCTGTGACATCTGTTTCGAGACTGTCCCACAACGTCTCCTCGTCAAGACTTCTCGGGACCTTAGAATGTTTCACTAACGCCACCTCTCATTCCTGCAAACTACAATGGGTAGTAAAGGATATGGTTTGGAAAGGTACTGCCTGATGCAGAGGTGCACAGAGCTTCAATGGTCACCTCTTAAAAGCAAATTCGATAAGTACTTGAAAGAGGGGGTTAGAATAATGCAATGCTGTAGGGGACAGAAGGGTGTAACGGGACTGTCTGAAATGCTGCACAGTTTCCGTCTCCTTACTTGAGAAAGGATGTTCTGGCACTGCAGGGGGTGTAGAGGAGGTTCACTAGGTCGATTCTGGAGTCGAGGGTTGGCTTATGGAGGAGAAGTTGAATAGATTGGGAGTATATTCATTGGAATTTAGAAAAATGTGAAAAAAATCCTTTAGAAGTCTATACAACAATGAAGGGAATAGATAAGATCTAAACAGGGAGGCTGTTTCCCACTGGGGGGTGAAACTAGAATGAGGGGACTTGGCCTCAAAATAAGGAGGGAACAGATTAGCTGAGCTTCTTCACCCAGAGGGTTGGGAATCTGTGGGATTCCCTGCCCAGTGAGGCAGTTGAGGCTACCTCATTGAATATTTTTAAGGCATCGATAGATGGATTTTTGGGGTTATGGTGTATGTGGAGCTGAGTCCACAAAACGATCAGCCATAGTTTTATTGAATGGTGAAGCAGACATGACAGACCAATGGCATATTCCTGCTCCTGTTTATTATGTTCAACTTACTCTTCTAAAAGTATCAACTACATAGCTGAATAGCCTCCTATGTTGTACGATTCTGCCTGTGTCTGCACTGGGAAGTGGGACATTTTTGAGTGGGTTTAAAAATGTCAAGAATTCTTCGCTTCGGAGGGAAAGCTTGATGCAGACTACAGGAGGCCAGTCAAGAGTGAAAAAGGAGCTCAGAATTTCAAGGTATTCAGGTGTTTTCCTGGAACATCAGCAGGAGTTAGTTAGACTGAACGGGCTGTGTAGCGTAAAGCCATGAGCCTTCATTTATCCATGCCTGGAGATCGCACTGCTGATTGATCTCACGTTCTGTTTCTGTCCTCACCTCGTGACATTTTGCTAAATACTCTGTTTTCAAATCACAGTACTTAGCTGTAATTTCGGTCAGACTCTGAGCAGCTGAAAAGGGAAGTGCACAGAGGCACACTGTTACTTCGAAAGGATGAACATTACTGGGCTTCTCCATCATTCCTCAGCGCATTCCTTGCTTGTATTACAGCTGCATCTCATTCGAGTTTCTAGGCCTTACAAAGGAACGACAGAAACCCAGTGGTACAGTGGTCATGTCACTGGACTAGTAATATAACATTCCGACAGGCCATTCGGTCCATCGAGTCTACAAGACCCTCTGAAGAGCATTCCACCACGATCCCACCACCCACCCCATCCTGTCCCTGTATCCTGCATTTTCCATTGCTAACCCTCCCTCACCTGCACATCATTGGACACGATGGGCAATTTAGCATGGCCAACCCACCCTAATCTGCACATCTTCTGGCTGTGGGAGGAAAACAAAGCATCCAGAGAAAACCCACACAGACAAAGGGGGATAACGTGCAAACTCCACACAGACAGTCGCCCACGGCTGGAATCGAACTCAGGTCACTTTGTTGCTGCGAGACAGTAGTGCTTACCACTGTGCTGCCCAATAGAGAATCCCAAGTTGATGATCTGGGTAAATGGGTTAGAATCCTGCCATGGCAGGTGGTAAAATTTGAATTCAGTACAAATATGGAATTTTTAAAAAAAGCTGATCAATTATTGTAAAAATGGTTCACTAATGTTCTTTAAAATGAGGGAATCTGCCATCTTTACATGGTCTGGCCTATGTCCTGAACCTATTTTACCTTCTCACAAGGTGCAGTTGAGTCTCAACTGCTCTGTGCCCAATGAGGGATGGACAGTAAATGCCTTCCTAGATCGTGACAATCACATCCCATAAACGAATGAAAGAACAGTTTCTTTAGGTGGGTGTGAAGGGAGGAAATTAGTCTGGTAGCAATGGTCATTGAAGAAGCAGGAGGAGCTAACCATCAGTGGTAGATCCTTGCTGAATAATAAGGCGCTCTCTCTCTCTCTCTCTCTCTCTCCACACACACACACAGACAGGGACAGAGACACGCATGCACGTACACACACGCATATACAGAGATAGACACAGACAGACACTTATACTGATATTCACACTTTTCCATATACACCCTGTATCATTACCCGGTCTGTTGCCATCTGTATTGGCATTCAGCTCATCCTCTGTCACAGCCTCATTGTCTTCTGGAAGAGGTCTGTAGGTTGGAAAAAAGAATATGCACGGTGGTTACGGTGCATGGAAGGAGTCCATTTGGCCCATTGTGTTTGCGCCAGTTCTTTGACTCAGCATTTCACTCGGTGCTGTTTTCCCACGTTAACCCAGTAACCCTGCACATTCATTCCTTATAAATTCAGACAGTCTATTCCCAATGCTATGATCTATCTATGAAGCTATATTCATACCTGTGACATCCTGCCAGCATTACATTAAATATTTAACCCAGGGGAACACAGCAACAATTACAATCAGTGCACAAAAGTTTGTAGCAGGACAGTGCATGTTTCAATGGAAAGAAGTCTATTTGACTTCACACTAACTGCACAGCAACCCAGAATTTTACTGGAAGTGTCGATTTGTAATTTGACTGATCATAGTCTGATCACAAGACTGATCATAATTCTTGCTATGTATTTTACAACCAGTTTAAAGTTTAACGTTGATAATAGTTAAAAGTTTGATTAGTTGTTTGGGCATGCCAGGCACAGTTACTGGTACCACATTCATCAAGTTTAACTCTTGCCTCTTTGTCCTCAGACTGTAGTACCCCAACTATTGATTGCGTCTCCTGTCAATGCAGCTTCTCGGATAACAGTCTAATTCTCTCTTGGAAAGCTCAATTGAACCTGCCTCCACCACAATCTCTGGCTGTACATTAGAGTCACAGAGCTGTACAGCATGGAAACAGACCCTTCGGTTCAATCCATCCATACCAACCAGATATCCCAAGCCAATCTCGTCCCACCTGCCAGCACCCGGCCCATATCCCTCCAAACCCTTCCTATTCATATACCCATCCAAATGCCTTTTAAATGTTGCAATTGTACCAGCCTCCACCACTTCCTCTGGCAGCTCATTCCATACACGTATCACCCTCTGTGTGAAAAGGTTGCCCCTTAGGTCTCTTTTATACCTTTCTCCTCTCACCCTAAACCTATGCCCTCTAGTTCTGGACTCCCACACTCCAGGAAAAAGACTTTGCCTATTTATCCTATCCATGCCCCTCATGCTTTTGTAAACCTCTGTAAGGTCACCCCTCAGGAGAAAGTGAGGACTGCAGATGCTGGAGATCAGAGCTGAAAATGTGTTGCTGGAAAAGCGCAGCAGGTCAGGCAGCATCCAAGGAGCAGGAGAATCGACGTTTCGGGCATGAGCCCTTCTTCAGGAAGACCCCTCAGCCTCCGACGCTCCAGGGAAAACAGCCCCAGCCTGTTCAGCCTCTCCGTGTAGCTCAAATCCTCCAACCCCGGCAACATCCTTGTAAATCTTTTCTGAACCTTTTCAAGTTCCACAACATCTTTCCGATAGGAAGGAGACCGGAATTCTGGACCTTACCAAAAAAGGCACTGTATAAATGCAATCTCTGACTGCATGGAATGGACAAAATACCAGGCATCTGCTTCTTCGCTTGCCCTTTGACCCAGATCATTGAAACTCACTATCTTGGCATTTGACCGTGCAAGAGGATATCTTGTTACATGAATATAGTTCACTGGGCAGCATGGCTTTATCAGTTTGGAGGGTGACTATTTAAAACCAAGAAAGGAAGAGAGCAATTTTATAATTGCTGCTTAAAATCAGGAATCTGCTACTCTCATTCTCCAGTTTCATCTCTACTTAGGAAGAAGGTGAACAAAGTGAAGGGGGTGGAACGGTGGCTCAGTGGTTAGCACTGCTACCTCACAGTGCCAGGGATCCGGGTTTGATTCCCCCCCTTCAGGGGACTGTCTGAGTGGAGTTTGCACATTCTCCCCCCATGTCTGTGTGGGTTTCCTCCGGGTGCTCCCGTTTCCTCCCACAGTCCAAAAATACCCAGGTAAGGGTGGATTGGCCATGCTAAATTCATCTCATAGTGCCCAGGGATGTGCAGGTTAGGATGGATTGGCCATGCTAAATTGTCCCATAGTGCCCAGGGATGTGCAGGTTAGGGTGGATTGGCCATGGGAAATTGTCCCATAGTGCCCAGGGATGTGCAGGTTAGGGTGGATTAGCCATGCTAAATTATCCCATTGTGCCCAGGGATGTGCAGGTTAGGGTGGATTGGCCATGCTAAATTGTCTCATAGTGCCCAGGGATGTGCAGGTTAGGGTGGATTGGCCTTGCTAAATTATCCTATTGTGCCCAGGGATGTGCAGGTTAGGGTGGATTGGCCATGCTAAATTGTCCCATAGTGCCCAGGGATGTGCAGGTTAGGGTGGATTGGCCGTGCTAAATTATCCCATAGTGTCCAGGGATATGCAGGCTAGGGTGGATTGGCCATGCTAAATTGTCCCGTAGAGTTGGGATGTGCGGGTTAGGTGCATTAGTCAGGGGTAAATATAGGATAATAGGGTAGGGGAATGGGTCTCGGTGGGGTTACTCTTCGGAGGGTCGCTGTGAACCTGTTTCCACACTATAGGGATTCTATGGAACGACTGCATTAAAAACAATAATCAAAATTGCTGGAAAAGCTCAGCAGGTCTGGTAGCATCTGTGGACAGAAAAGCAGAGTTAATGTTTTGGATCGAGTGACCTTTCCTCAGAACTGCAGACACACGCCGACTTTATAGAGTCGCAGAGCACGGAAACAGACCCTTCGGTCCAACCAATCCATGCCGACCATATTCCCAAACTAAAAACTGGATGCTGAGCTTTTCTAGCAATCTCTAATTTTGTTCCTGATTTACAGTATCCACAGCTCTCTTGGTTTTTATTTTGATCGTATTAAAGGGATCCGCAACAAGTTAAAACTAAATGCAGAGAAACGAGTCATTCCCTTTGAGAAGAAACTGCATGCCCACCCCCCCACCCCAATCATTGTAGAAACATACAGAAGACATGCTCTTACTTTGGAAATTCCTCATCCTGCCACTCTTCCCGGAGTTCCATATCCTCGATCCTAACGCCTGGAGAGCTTGGATTCTCCAAATGTTCCTTTGGTACGCTGAAACAGTAAAGATGGTCATGAGCCCTGGGTCTGCCAACTATTGGGATAGAGATCAAGACTTTGCAAACTCTGGCAGGCGAGGGGAGTTTATAAAATCGTGAGGGGTATAGATTAGGTGAATGGCAGGTGTCTTTTCCCTAGAGTGGGGGATTTCAATACCACAGGGCATATTTTTAAGGGGAGATTAGATTAGATTCCCTACAGTGTGGAAACAGGCCCTTTGGCCCACCAAGTCCACACCGACCCTCTGAAGATTAACCCACCCAGACTCGTTTCCCTCTGACTAATGCACCTAACACTATGGACAATTTACCACAGCCAATTCATCTGACCTGCACATCTTCGGACTGTGGGAGGAAACCAGAGCACCCCGAGGAAACCCACGCAGACACAGGGAGAACATGCAAACTCCACACAGACAGTCGCCCGAGGCTGGAATCAAACCTGGAACCCTGCTGCTGTGAGGCAGCTATGCTAACCACTGAGCCACCGTGCCACCCAGTGTCCAGAGTGGGAAGAAGAGAACGATTTCCAAAAAAGACATAGCGGGCGGGCAACCTCTTTGAAAACAGAAGGTGGTTCGCGTGGAATGAACTTCCTGAGGGAGTGGTTGGTGTGGGTACGCTGACAATAATTAAAAAAACATTTGGATAAGTACATGAATAAAACATATTTGGAAGGATTTGAGTCAATCACAGGCAGGTGGGACCACTTTAGTTTGGGATTACATACGGCATGGACTGGTTGGACCGAAGGGTTTGTTTCCGTGCTGTACGACCCTGGAAGGGTCAGAATGTGTCCATGTGCTCGTGGTGTGTGGTGGTCAGAGGGCATCAGGTTTCAGACTGAGTTAGAACAGCCACATTGCCATCCCTTTTAAATCTCCAACCCACATGGAGGTGGCTCAGTGGTTAGCACTGCTGCCTCACAGCACCAGGGACCTGGGTTCAATTCCAGCCTCGGGCAACAGTCTGTGTGGAGTTTGCACATTCTCCCCCTGTGTCTGCATGGGTTTCCTCCCACAATCCAAAGACCTGCAGGTTAGGTGAAATTGGCCACACTAAATTGCCCACAGTGTTCAGGGATGTGTAGATTAGGTACATTAGTCAGGGATAAATATGGGTTTGGGTGGGATACTTTTGAGAGGGTTGGTGTGGACTTGTTGGGCTGAAGGGCCTATTTCCACACTGTAGGGATTCTAATTCTCACATCTAACAGCTCTGCACCTCCTCCCACACCTTCAGCCTTTTACCGATCTCTCCTCATTGACCCCACAGACCCAGATCTCACAGAAAGGCTGCAACAATGATCACACCTTGAAAACGGGGACAAGGTAAGGAAAGGAGAAAGGTTTGGGAAGTGGTGTGTCAGTGTCTCCCATTACCAACGGCATTGTCAAGGAAGAGGTGCTGACCTTCTGTGAGCTCCTAAAGGCTTCACTGCCCCCAAGTCAGGTGGTGTGGGTTCGACACCCCACACTGGAGACTGGAGCAGAAATTCAAGGCTAATGCTCCAGGCACAATACTGGTGGAACACCACAGTGACCGAAGGTCAGCACTGCACTGTCAGCAGGAAGGAAAAAAAACTGAGGGAGTGGGAGGCATTCAATCTAGACCCATTTGCCACTCTCCCAAACCCTTCCTATTCAACCCATTTGCCACTCTCCCAAACCCTTCCTATTCATGTCCCCATCCAGATGCCTTTTAAATGCTGTAATTGTACCAGCCTCTACCACTTCCTCTGGCATCTCGTTCCATACACGCACCACCCTCTGCGTGAAAATGTTGCCCCTTAGGTGCCTTTTATATCTTTCCCCTCTCACCCTAAACCTATGCCCCTCTAGTTCTGGACTTCTCCACCCCAGGGAAAAGACCTTGTCTATTTACCATATCCATGCCCCTCAGGATCTTATAAACCTCTATAAGGTCACCCCTCAGCCTCTGACGCTCCATCCTCTCCCTGTAGCTTAAATCCTCCAACCTGGGCAACGTCCTTGTAATCTTTTCTGAACCCTTTCAAGTTTCACAACATCTTTCTGACCAAGGTCATTAAAATTCTGCAAGGTCTCAATCGACCTAGAGATGTTTCCACTTTTTTTTAATTAAAAGGAGGGAGAGTAAGGGCCCGTCGAACTATGTGGCCATCAATTTAAGACCATCATGAATAAATCCAATCAGGAATTCAGTAGAATCGTCCTCACCCAGAGGACAATTATGCCGAATCTGCTCCAACAGGGAGTGGTTGAGGCAAACACCAGAACTGCATTGAATGAGAAGCTGGATAAACAGGAGGGAAAAAACGAATAGAGGGATAGGATGACGAGGTATAGTAAACATTAACGTGGAGCTGAATGACCTACCAGTTTGACATAATCCCATACATTTCTTCTATATAGCATAAGCACCAATAGACAAGAGATTCCCGACAACACAGCCACACCTGTGTGTGTATGTGAGAGAGACAGAGAGAGAATGAGAGTGTGTGTGTGTGAGAGAGAGACAGAGAGAGAATGAGAGTGTGTGTGTGTGAGAGAGTGTGTGTGTGTGTGTGTGTGTGTGTGTGTGAGTGTGAGAGAGAGAGAGAGAGAGAGTGTGTGTGTGTGTATGTTTGTCTTTGTGTGGAGAGCATTTGTTTTCTTAGTAAATGCTGGCTAGTTTAAAAAAATTATCATGCGCTCTTAAACAAACACACAGGCCCAAGCTTATTTACAATGTGCAACAATTAAACTGAAAGCGAGCTGTGAGCGAGAGAGAAAGAGATTTTCCAGTTAACTGCCTCAACATTGATGGAGTATTTCAATTATTTAGCATGTGCAATAAGGCAGGGAGTTTCCAGAAACAGTGAGTACTGGAGCTTAGGATTGAGCTGGGTTTTAAAGTCTTCTGTATTAATTTGAGAAAATTAAAAACCAGTCATTGTGGTCGTCGTTGTGCCTGCCACACTCAATCCGTCTACCTTTGAAGAGAAATAGATTTTTAAACATAAAACTTCTACCATTTGGAAGGACAAGGGCAGCAAATACATGGGAACATCACCACATGCAAATTCTCCTCCAAGACATGTGTCATTCTGACTTGGAATTAAATGGGCTGCTTCTTTGGTACCCCTGGGTCAATATTGATTAGATTAGCTTCCCTACAGTATGGAAACAGGCCCTTTGGGCCAAAAGTCCATACCAACCCTCCAAAGCGTAGCTCACCCAAACCCATTCCCCTACCCTATATTTACCCCTGGCAATTTAGCATGACCAATTCACCCTGACCTGCACATCTTTGTGACTGTGGGAGGAAACCGGAGCACCCGGAGGAAACCCACACAGACACGGGGAGAATGTGCAAACTCCACACAGACTGTTGCCACACAATCTGGAGTCGAACCTGGGTCCCTGGTATGGTGAAGCAGCAGCGCTAACCACTGAGCCACCGTGCCACCCCAAACTGTGGTACTGTCTCCCCAGTAGTACTGTGGATGGTACCTGAACCACACACCAAGGCACCCCCTTCTCAAGGGGCAATGTCCACATCCCCTGAACAAACTTTTTAAAAAGACGGGATTCAGACCCTCCTTGTAAATCGGGGGTTTAAAATGGTTGGGTTCCTTCCACATTCTCCCCATTCTGTGAGTGAAAACGTTTCTCCTGAATTTCCGATTGCATTTACATGTGAAGGTCTTCTATTGATGATGACTCCCCCCACCGCCAGAGTTCCGCTCCTCTTGGTGCTGGATCCTCTACTTTTCGTCACTTATATAAATGGTTTGGATGTGAGCATGAGAGATATAGTTAGTAAGTTTGCAGATGTATTCCACGTATGGAGTCAGCTATTACAAGGGGGCATAGCTTTAAATTCAGGGGTGGTAGGTATAGGACAGATGTTAGGGGTAGATTCTTTACTCAGCGAGTCGTGAGTTCATGGAATGCCCTGCCAGTAGCAGTGGTGGACTCTCCCTCTTTATGGGCATTTAAACGGGCATTGGATAGGCATATGGAGGATAGTGGGCTAGTGTAGGTAGGTGGGCTTGGATCGGCGCAACATCAAGGGCCAAAGGGCCTGTACTGCGCTGTAATGTTCTAGAACATAGAACATAGAACATAGAAAAATACAGCACAATACAGGCCCTTTGACCCTCGATGTTGCGCCGATCCAAGCCCACCTAACCTACACTAGCCCACTAACCTCCATATGCCTATGCAATGCCCGCATAAATGCCCATAATGAGGGAGCATGTTGCGGTTGTACAGGACATTGGTTAGGCCGCTGTTGGAATATTGTGTGCAATTCTGGTCTCCTTCCTATTGGAAAGATGTTGTGAAACTTGAAAGGGTTAAGAAAAGATTTTCAAGGATGTTGCCAGGGTTGGAGGGTTTGAGCTAGAGGGCTGAACAGACTGGGGCTGTTTTCCCTGGAACACCAGAGGCTGAGGGGTGACCTTATTGAGGATTACAAAATCGTGTGGGGCATGGATAGGATAAATAGACAAGTCTCTTCCCTGGGGTGGGGGAGTCCAGAACTAGAGGGGCATAGGTTTAGGGTGAGAGAGGAAAGATATAAAAGAGACCTCAGGGGCAACTTTTTCACACAGAGGGTGGTACGTGTATGGAATGACCTGCCAGAGGAAGTGGTGGAGGCTGGTACAATTGCAACATTTAAGAGGCATCTGGATGGGTATATGAATAGGAACGGTTTGGAGGGATATGGGCCAAGTTCTGGCAAGTGGGGCGAGATTGGGTTGGGATATCTGGTCGGCATGGACGGTTTGCACCGAAGGGTCTGTTTCCATGCTGTACACCTCTATGACTCTATGTCTGATGGTGCTCACTCAGTATGGTGTTCAGGTCATCTGAAGGCTATTTTTAAAAATGAAGGTAGAGTAGAGGATAAGTTCAAGGGCATCAGACAGAGTCAGAGTTGTGCAGCACAGTCACAGACCAACTTGTCCATGCCGACCAGATATCCTAAATTAATCTAGTCCCATTTGCTACCATTTGGGCCATATCCGTCTAAACCTTTCCTACAGTAAGAGCGCAGGTAAGTGAGACTGAGTCCACGAAAAGATCAGCCTTGATCTTATTGAATGGCAGAGCAGGCTCAAAGGGCCGGACTTATGTATTCATATACCCATCTCGATGCCTTTCGAATGTTGCAGTTGTACCAGCCTCCACCACATCCTCTAACAGCTCATTCCACACATGCACCGCCCTCTGCGTGAAAAGTTTGCCCCTTTGGTCTCTTTCAAATCTTCCCCCTCTCACCCTAAACCTATGCCCTCTAGTTTTGGACTATGTTGCCTTGAGGAAAAGTCCTCATCTGTTCACTCTATCCGTGCCCCTCCTGATTTTATAAACCTCTATAAGGTCACTCCCTCAGCCTCCGACGCTCCAGGGAAAACAGCCACAGCCTATTCAGCTTCTCCAAATAGTTCAACCCCTCCAACCCTGGCAATATCCTTGTAAATATTTTGTGAACCCTTTAAAGTTTCACAACATCCTTCAATACAGTTTCATGAAAGATAAACCATGTTTGACCAAGTTATTGGAGTTCGTTGAGGTGGTAAAGTGCTGTGGATAAAGAGAAACTGGTCGACATACTGTACTTCGATTTCAAGAAGGCATTTAGTAAGGTATCAGGGAAAATAAAAGCCTGTAATATAAGGGGTAGCAAATTGGCAATATAGAATATTGGCCAGCTAACAGAAAACAGGGAGTAGCAATAAATGGTTTTTCTGTTCGTTGAATCACAGAAAACATTTGTGCAAGCATAAATCACAAGAGAACTAGAACAGTAAGTAACAAAGGCAAATGGAATCTTAGCAATTAGAGTCATAGAGATATGTACAGCACGGAAACAGACCCTTCGGTCCAACCTATCCATGCCGACCAGATATCCCAACCCAATCTAGTCCCACCTGCAGCACCCAGCCCATATCCCTCTAAACCCTTCCTATTTATATACCCATCCAAATGTCTTTTAAATGCTGTAATTGTACCAGCCTCCACCACTTCCTCTGGCAGCCCATTCCACACATGCACCACCCAAAGTTGCCCCTTAGATCTCTTTTATATCTTGCCCCTCTCACCCTAAACCCTCTAGTTCTGGACTCCCCCGCCCCAGGGAAATGACTTGTCTATTTATCCTATCCATGCCCCTCATAATTTTATAAACCTCTATAAGGTCACCACCAGTCTCTGACACTCCAGGGAAAACAGCCCCAGCCTATTCAACCTCTCCCTATAGCTCAAATCCTCCATCCTTGTAAATCTTTTCTGAACCATTTCATGTTTCACAACATCTCTCCGGTAGGAAGGAGTCCAGAATTGTATGCAATATTCCAACAGTGGCCTAACCAATGTCCTGTTCAGCTGCAACATGACCTCCCAACTCCTGTACTCTGACCAATAAAAGAAAGCATACCAAACACCCTCTTCACTATCCTATCTACCTGCGATTCCACTTTCAAGGAGCTATGAACCTGCACTCCAACATCTCTTTGTTCAGCAACTCTCCCTAGGACCTTACCATTAAGTGTGTAAGTCCTGCTAAGGTTTGCTTTCCTAAAATGCAGCACCTCGCATTTATCTAAATTAAACTCCATCACAGCCCATTGGCCCATCTGATCAAGATTCCATTGTAATCTGAAGTAACCTTCTTCACTGTCCACTACACCTCCAATTTTGGTGTTATCTACAAACTTACTAACTATACTTCTTATGCTCACATCCAAATCATTTATATGAATGATGAAAAGTAGATGACCCAGCACCAATCCTAGTGGCACTCCACTGGTCACACACCTCCAGTCTGAAAATCAACCCTCCACCACCACCCTCTGTCTTCTACCTTTGAGTTAGTTCTGTATCCAAATGGCTAGTTCTCCCTGTGTTCCATGAGATCTAACCTTGCTAACCAGTCTCCCATGGGGAACCTTGTCAAACGCCTTACTGAAGTCCATAGAGTCACGTCAACTGCTTATTGCTCAAGAAATAGAGCATAAAGAGTAGAGATGTTGCTGCAACTGTGCAAGACATTAATGAAATCACACCTGGAGTACTGCTTACATTTTTGATCCCATTACTTGAGGGAATTGTACTGAAGTTGAAACTTTATTGCTGGAACAGCACAGCAGGTCAGGCAGCATCCAGGGAACAGGAGATTCGACGTTTCGGGCACAGGCCCTTCTTCAGGAATGTTCTCCTGTTCCCTGGATGCTGCCTGACCTGCTGTGCTGTTCCAGCAATAAAGTTTCAACTTTGATCTCCAGCATCTGCAGACCTCACTTTCTCCTCGGAATTGTACTGAACACAGTTCAGTCGTTTACTATATCCACCCTAACCTGCATATAAGATGCTAAAGTCAAGAAGATGCAAAGTAGACGTAGAAATGATGTTAAGTAAAAACTGAAAGATTCTGTAAATCAGAAACTAAAACAAACTTGCTGGAGAAGCTCAGCAGGTCTGGCAGCATCTGTGGAGAGAAAGCAGAGTTAACATTTCGGGTTGAGTGACCCTTCCTCAGAACTGAGCGTGATGAAGAGAAATTATTGCTGTCAAAGGGTCATGAATCTGAGAAATTCACTCCCCCAGAGGCATGGTGGATGCTGGGACGGTGAATAAATTTAAAAAGGAATGAGACAGATTTGCAATAAATAATGAGTTGAAGGGTTACAGGAGCAGGCAGGAAAGTAGAGTTGAAGCCGAGATGAGATTGGGCACACTCACATCAAATGGTCGAGCAGGATCGAGGGGCATTGACCAATGAAAGCAAGCGTACCAAACACCTTCTTCACTACCCTGTCTACCTGCAACTCCACTTTCAAGGAACTATGAACCATGGTCTCTTTGTTCAGCAATTTACCATAATGTACAAATGTCATGTTCCTCAAGCATGTGTGCCTGGGTTAATATTAAGTTCCAAGGTTAGCAGAGGAGCAGGTTTCAAATAGAGTGCCATGCTTCAAGTGAATGGAGACATGATGGAGTCAGGGAGTTTTACATAATGGATCCCGTGCTATGATGCGATGATATCAGGAGCATATCTCTTTAGGGTATACTGACATCGACATTTCCTCGATTTATTTTTTCTGCTGCACAAATCTGAGAACGAAACTTCATCATCTCCAAGTTGTGGATATAAAGAGAACATTGGCTTTAATGGAAGTTGACAAATCAGTCAATCAACGCCACATTTCATAGAATCCCTATAATGTGGAAGCAGGCCATTCAGCCCATCGGGTCTACTCCCACCCTCTGAAGACCCATAGCCCTGCAAACCTGCATTCCCCACGGCTAATCCACCTAGCCTGCATATCCATGGAACTGTGGGCAATTTAGCATGGCCAATCCACCCTAACCTGCACATCCCTGGGCACTATGGGACAATTTACCATGGCCAATCCACCCTGACCTGCACATCTTTGGACTGAGAGAGGAAATCAGAGCATCTGGAGGAAACCCACGCAGATACAGGGAGAATGTGCAAACACCAACTGGCGTGACATGCTATTTAAATTAATATAAAATATCAATTTCCCTTATTTCGATGGCAGTTTGCACTTGAGATCTGCCACCCTTCCACATCTCAATGGTCCTGCAATATCTGTATTGAAAGACCAGCAGCAGCACTGCAAATTTAAAGTTGGATAAAACACAGTTTATCTAAAGTACCTGGTTTAGGACTGTCCTGGTCTCCTGGTGAGCAGCAAAGATTGAATGCTTAAATAGCACCTTTCTTGATCCCCAGTATGTCCGAAAACACAATAAGGTGTTTTGAAAGTACAGTGTAGGAAACCAGGCAGGCACAGAAAGATCCCACAGTCATGCATAGTCACCCAGATCACCTTTTTTAAATGCATTGCTCGACAGACAAATATCAGGAGAAAGTGAGGACTGCAGATACTGGAGATCAGAGTGGAGAGTGTGGTGCTGGAAATGTACAGCGGGTCAGGGACAGCATCCGATGAGGAGAATCGACGTTTCGGGCAAGAGCCCTGCTTCAGGAATTGGCCCCACTGCACCGGGGAGAAGTCAGCTGCTCCTCTCTACAACTGTCATGGGATCTCTGACACCCACCTGAGAGAGTGGTGGGGTGAGGGCCTTGGTTTAACAGCGCAGTCAAAACAAAAACGCACCTGCAACAATGTGGCACTCCCTCTGGTGTTAACACTGGGTACGCTGGCATGGATGGGGAGTTGGGAGGTGATGGTGGTGGAGTGGGGTGGTGGGCTTGGTTCTACAGAGCGGACCCTTGAACCCCAGAGTGACATCACTGCCATTTACCGAGGCACAGCTGAGAGACAGAAAGTCAAACAACGAGAAACAAATTTCCCACACTGTAGCGAGCTGAAGGGCGGGGCAAGGCCGGGGAGAAGTAGGGGGAAGCTCAGACCGAGTTAGTCTTTGTGCCGTTTCCCCTTAGATAGGATTCTCTGCTGAAGGGCATGAGGTTTCATGTCCTCGACAGAACGTGTTTTTGCTCGTTACTAGCTATCCATACATTCCTGTGGTGGTGACTCAGGAATGCCTGTGAAGAAAGACGCTTGCCTGATTGATGTTTTCAGTAATGTTGGGATTAAGAGAGAGAGAGAAGGAGGAAAGTATTTGAAAAGCAAGAATGGTACTTGAAGAGGAAGGGGGTCAGGGACGGTAGTTTAAACCTTTTGAAAAGTGCCTGAAATTTCAAAACATTCAGGGCTATAGATCAAGCGCTGGAAAGTGGGACAAGGGTAGACTTAAGAGTCTTTTTTTGACTGGATGGGCTGAAGGGTCTCTCTCTCTCTCCTCTGTTTGACTCTGTAGAACACTAGACAGGAACTAACAAACTGGACTAATAAATGCAGCACTATTTAAAATTTACAATATGTTCCTTTATATTTAAAAAAAACCCACCAAGTAACCTGATGCCTTCAATACAATGCCTCACAATTAAAACTGGTCCATCAAAAACCTATGAGTAAAGTTACCGTGCACTCAGTCGCTCCACCAGGTGTAGTTTTCAAGCAGCGCTTACCAAGCTTGGGAATTAAGTTATTGTCTGACCCAACAGAGGACAAAACCGTCCAGGCGTCCCAACTTGCTCCTCTCGAACAGAAAAGGCAGCCTCGCGTTATGCTACAGAACAGACTGTAGGCTGTTTACATCACTGCAGCTCACCTGGGGACCTGGGCATGTACTGAACAGCCACACCTAGCAGTCCAGTTCCCCAGGCAACCCGACACACAATTCAGCTTTATCTGCTACTGACTACAAATTAGAAGGCTCGATACTGCAAATTTTAGATTTGGATTAGATTCCCCTACAGTATGGAAATAGGCCCTTTGGCCCAACAAGTCCACACTGACCCTCCAAAGAGTCACCGACCCAGACCCTATGACTAGTGCACCTAACACTATGGGCAATTTAGCATGGCCAATCCACCCTAACCTGCACATCCAGAGAGTGGTGGCTGTGTGGAATGCTCTGCCCCAGAGGGCAGTGGAGGCCCACTCTCTGGATTCATTTAAGAAGGAGTTGGATAGAGCTCTCAAAGATAGTGGATTCAAGGCTTATGGAGATAAGGCAGGAACAGGATACTGATTAGGAATGATCAGCCATGATTATATTGAATGGCGGTGCAGGCTCGAAGGGCTGAATGACCTACTCCTGCACCTATTGTCTATTGTCTATCTTTGGACTGTGGGAGGAAATCTGAGCACCCAGAGGAAATCCACGCAGACACGGGGAGAATGTGCAAACTCCACACAGACAGTCAACCAAGGCTAGAACTGAACCTGGGTCCCTGGCGCTGTGAGGCAGCAGTGCTAACTACTTTTTCACCGTGCTGCCCATCTCTCTCTCTCCCTCCCTCCCTCCCCCTCTCTCTCTCTCTCTCCCTCCCTCCCTCCCCCTCTCTCTCTCTCTCTCTCCCT